>NW_026894196.1:40000-82500 GCF_032452875.1 Bos javanicus
GTGTGTGTGTGTGTGTGTGTGTGTGTGTGTGTGTGTGTGTGTGTGTGTGTGTGTGTGTGTGTGTGTGTGTGTGTGTGTGTGTGTGTGTGTGTGTGTGTGTGTGTGTGTGTGTGTGTGTGTGTGTGTGTGTGTGTGTGTGTGTGTGTGTGTGTGTGTGTGTGTGTGTGTGTGTGTGTGTGTGTGTGTTGTGTGTGTGTGTGTGTGTGTGTGTGTGTGTGTGTGTGTGTGTGTGTGTGTGTGTGTGTGTGTGTGTGTGTGTGTGTGTGTGTGTGTGTGTGTGTGTGTGTGTGTGTGTGTGTGTGTGTGTGTGTGTGTGTGTGTGTGTGTGTGTGTGTGTGTGTGTGTGTGTGTGTGTGTGTGTGTGTGTGTGTGTGTGTGTGTGTGTGTGTGTGTGTGTGTGTGTGTGTGTGTGTGTGTGTGTGTGTGGTGTGTGTGGTGTGTGTGTGTGTGTGTGTGTGTGTGTGTGTGTGTGTGTGTGTGTGTGGTGTGTGTGTGTGTGTGTGTGTGTGTGTGTGTGTGTGTGTGTGTGTGTGTGTGTGTGTGTGTGTGTGTGTGTGTGTGTGTGTGTGTGTGTGTGTGTGTGTGTGTGTGTGTGTGTGTGTGTGTGTGTGTGTGTGTGTGTGTGTGTGTGTGTGTGTGTGTGTGTGTGTGTGTGTGGTGTGTGTGTGTGTGTGTGTGTGTGTGTGTGTGTGTGTGTGTGTGTGTGTGTGTGTGTGTGTGTGTGTGTGTGTGTGTGTGTGTGTGTGTGTGTGTGTGTGTGTGTGTGTGTGTGTGTGTGTGTGTGTGTGTGTGTGTGTGTGTGTGTGTGTGTGTGTGTGTGTGTGTGTGTGTGTGTGTGTGTGTGTGTGTGTGTGTGTGTGTGTGTGTGTGTGTGTGTGTGTGTGTGTGTGTGTGTGTGTGTGTGTGTGTGTGTGTGTGTGTGTGTGTGTGTGTGTGTGTGTGTGTGTGTGTGTGTGTGTGTGTGTGTGTGTGTGTGTGTGTGTGTGTGTGTGTGTGTGTGTGTGTGTGTGTGTGTGTGTGTGTGTGTGTGTGTGTGTGTGTGTGTGTGTGTGTGTGTGTGTGTGTGTGTGTGTGTGTGTGTGTGTGTGTGTGTGTGTGTGTGTGTGTGTGTGTGTGTGTGTGTGTGTGTGTGTGTGTGTGTGTGTGTGTGTGTGTGTGTGTGTGTGTGTGTGTGTGTGTGTGTGTGTGTGTGTGTGTGTGTGTGTGTGTGTGTGTGTGTGTGTGTGTGTGTGTGTGTGTGTGTGTGTGTGTGTGTGTGTGTGTGTGTGTGTGTGTGTGTGTGTGTGTGTGTGTGTGTGTGTGTGTGTGTGTGTGTGTGTGTGTGTGTGTGTGTGTGTGTGTGTGTGTGTGTGTGTGTGTGTGTGTGTGTGTGTGTGTGTGTGTGTGTGTGTGTGTGTGTGTGTGTGTGTGTGTGTGTGTGTGTGTGTGTGTGTGTGTGTGTGTGTGTGTGTGTGTGTGTGTGTGTGTGTGTGTGTGTGTGTGTGTGTGTGTGTGTGTGTGTGTGTGTGTGTGTGTGTGTGTGTGTGTGTGTGTGTGTGTGTGTGTGTGTGTGTGTGTGTGTGTGTGTGTGTGTGTGTGTGTGTGTGTGTGTGTGTGTGTGTGTGTGTGTGTGTGTGTGTGTGTGTGTGTGTGTGTGTGTGTGTGTGTGTGTGTGTGTGTGTGTGTGTGTGTGTGTGTGTGTGTGTGTGTGTGTGTGTGTGTGTGTGTGTGTGTGTGTGTGTGTGTGTGTGTGTGTGTGTGTGTGTGTGTGTGTGTGTGTGTGTGTGTGTGTGTGTGTGTGTGTGTGTGTGTGTGTGTGTGTGTGTGTGTGTGTGTGTGTGTGTGTGTGTGTGTGTGTGTGTGTGTGTGTGTGTGTGTGTGTGTGTGTGTGTGTGTGTGTGTGTGTGTGTGTGTGTGTGTGTGTGTGTGTGTGTGTGTGTGTGTGTGTGTGTGTGTGTGTGTGTGTGTGTGTGTGTGTGTGTGTGTGTGTGTGTGTGTGTGTGTGTGTGTGTGTGTGTGTGTGTGTGTGTGTGTGTGTGTGTGTGTGTGTGTGTGTGTGTGTGTGTGTGTGTGTGTGTGTGTGTGTGTGTGTGTGTGTGTGTGTGTGTGTGTGTGTGTGTGTGTGTGTGTGTGTGTGTGTGTGTGTGTGTGTGTGTGTGTGTGTGTGTGTGTGTGTGTGTGTGTGTGTGTGTGTGTGTGTGTGTGTGTGTGTGTGTGTGTGTGTGTGTGTGTGTGTGTGTGTGTGTGTGTGTGTGTGTGTGTGTGTGTGTGTGTGTGTGTGTGTGTGTGTGTGTGTGTGTGTGTGTGTGTGTGTGTGTGTGTGTGTGTGTGTGTGTGTGTGTGTGTGTGTGTGTGTGTGTGTGTGTGTGTGTGTGTGTGTGTGTGTGTGTGTGTGTGTGTGTGTGTGTGTGTGTGTGTGTGTGTGTGTGTGTGTGTGTGTGTGTGTGTGTGTGTGTGTGTGTGTGTGTGTGTGTGTGTGTGTGTGTGTGTGTGTGTGTGTGTGTGTGTGTGTGTGTGTGTGTGTGTGTGTGTGTGTGTGTGTGTGTGTGTGTGTGTGTGTGTGTGTGTGGTGTGTGTGTGTGTGTGTGTGTGTGTGTGTGTGTGTGTGTGTGTGTGTGTGTGTGTGTGTGTGTGTGTGTGTGTGTGTGTGTGTGTGTGTGTGTGTGTGTGTGTGTGTGTGTGTGTGTGTGTGTGTGTGTGTGTGTGTGTGTGTGTGTGTGTGTGTGTGTGTGTGTGTGTGTGTGTGTGTGTGTGTGTGTGTGTGTGTGTGTGTGTGTGTGTGTGTGTGTGTGTGTGTGTGTGTGTGTGTGTGTGTGTGTGTGTGTGTGTGTGTGTGTGTGTGTGTGTGTGTGTGTGTGTGTGTGTGTGTGTGTGTGTGTGTGTGTGTGTGTGTGTGTGTGTGTGTGTGTGTGTGTGTGTGTGTGTGTGTGTGTGTGTGTGTGTGTGTGTGTGTGTGTGTGTGTGTGTGTGTGTGTGTGTGTGTGTGTGTGTGTGTGTGTGTGTGTGTGTGTGTGTGTGTGTGTGTGTGTGTGTGTGTGTGTGTGTGTGTGTGTGTGTGTGTGTGTGTGTGTGTGTGTGTGTGTGTGTGTGTGTGTGTGTGTGTGTGTGTGTGTGTGTGTGTGTGTGTGTGTGTGTGTGTGTGTGTGTGTGTGTGTGTGTGTGTGTGTGTGTGTGTGTGTGTGTGTGTGTGTGTGTGTGTGTGTGTGTGTGTGTGTGTGTGTGTGTGTGTGTGTGTGTGTGTGTGTGTGTGTGTGTGTGTGTGTGTGTGTGTGTGTGTGTGTGTGTGTGTGTGTGTGTGTGTGTGTGTGTGTGTGTGTGTGTGTGTGTGTGTGTGTGTGTGTGTGTGTGTGTGTGTGTGTGTGTGTGTGTGTGTGTGTGTGTGTGTGTGTGTGTGTGTGGTGTGTGTGTGTGTGTGTGTGTGTGTGTGTGTGTGTGTGTGTGTGTGTGTGTGTGTGTGTGTGTGTGTGTGTGTGTGTGTGTGTGTGTGTGTGTGTGTGTGTGTGTGTGTGTGTGTGTGTGTGTGTGTGTGTGTGTGTGTGTGTGTGTGTGTGTGTGTGTGTGTGTGTGTGTGTGTGTGGTGTGTGTGTGTGTGTGTGTGTGTGTGTGTGTGTGTGTGTGTGTGTGTGTGTGTGTGTGTGTGTGTGTGTGTGTGTGTGTGTGTGTGTGTGTGTGTGTGTGTGTGTGTGTGTGTGTGTGTGTGTGTGTGTGTGTGTGTGTGTGTGTGTGTGTGTGTGTGTGTGTGTGTGTGTGTGTGTGTGTGTGTGTGTGTGTGTGTGTGTGTGTGTGTGTGTGTGTGTGTGTGTGTGTGTGTGTGTGTGTGTGTGTGTGTGTGTGTGTGTGTGTGTGTGTGTGTGTGTGTGTGTGTGTGTGTGTGTGTGTGTGTGTGTGTGTGTGTGTGTGTGTGTGTGTGTGTGTGTGTGTGTGTGTGTGTGTGTGTGTGTGTGTGTGTGTGTGTGTGTGTGTGTGTGTGTGTGTGTGTGTGTGTGTGTGTGTGTGTGTGTGTGTGTGTGTGTGTGTGTGTGTGTGTGTGTGTGTGTGTGTGGTGTGTGTGTGTGTGTGTGTGTGTGTGTGTGTGTGTGTGTGTGTGTGTGTGTGTGTGTGTGTGTGTGTGTGTGTGTGTGTGTGTGTGTGTGTGTGTGTGTGTGTGTGTGTGTGTGTGTGTGTGTGTGTGTGTGTGTGTGTGTGTGTGTGTGTGTGTGTGTGTGTGTGTGTGTGTGTGTGTGTGTGTGTGTGTGTGTGTGTGTGTGTGTGTGTGTGTGTGTGTGTGTGTGTGTGTGTGTGTGTGTGTGTGTGTGTGTGTGTGTGTGTGTGTGTGTGTGTGTGTGTGTGTGTGTGTGTGTGTGTGTGTGTGTGTGTGTGTGTGTGTGTGTGTGTGTGTGTGTGTGTGTGTGTGTGTGTGTGTGTGTGTGTGTGTGTGTGTGTGTGTGTGTGTGTGTGTGTGTGTGTGTGTGTGTGTGTGTGTGTGTGTGTGTGTGTGTGTGTGTGTGTGTGTGTGTGTGTGTGTGTGTGTGTGTGTGTGTGTGTGTGTGTGTGTGTGTGTGTGTGTGTGTGTGTGTGTGTGTGTGTGTGTGTGTGTGTGTGTGTGTGTGTGTGTGTGTGTGTGTGTGTGTGTGTGTGTGTGTGTGTGTGTGTGTGTGTGTGTGTGTGTGTGTGTGTGTGTGTGTGTGTGTGTGTGTGTGTGTGTGTGTGTGTGTGTGTGTGTGTGTGTGTGTGTGTGTGTGTGTGTGTGTGTGTGTGTGTGTGTGTGTGTGTGTGTGTGTGTGTGTGTGTGTGTGTGTGTGTGTGTGTGTGTGTGTGTGTGTGTGTGTGTGTGTGTGTGTGTGTGTGTGTGTGTGTGTGTGTGTGTGTGTGTGTGTGTGTGTGTGTGTGTGTGTGTGTGTGTGTGTGTGTGTGTGTGTGTGTGTGTGTGTGTGTGTGTGTGTGTGTGTGTGTGTGTGTGTGTGTGTGTGTGTGTGTGTGTGTGTGTGTGTGTGTGTGTGTGTGTGTGTGTGTGTGTGTGTGTGTGTGTGTGTGTGTGTGTGTGTGTGTGTGTGTGTGTGTGTGTGTGTGTGTGTGTGTGTGTGTGTGTGTGTGTGTGTGTGTGTGTGTGTGTGTGTGTGTGTGTGTGTGTGTGTGTGTGTGTGTGTGTGTGTGTGTGTGTGTGTGTGTGTGTGTGTGTGTGTGTGTGTGTGTGTGTGTGTGTGTGTGTGTGTGTGTGTGTGTGTGTGTGTGTGTGTGTGTGTGTGTGTGTGTGTGTGTGTGTGTGTGTGTGTGTGTGTGTGTGTGTGTGTGTGTGTGTGTGTGTGTGTGTGTGTGTGTGTGTGTGTGTGTGTGTGTGTGTGTGTGTGTGTGTGTGTGTGTGTGTGTGTGTGTGTGTGTGTGTGTGTGTGTGTGTGTGTGTGTGTGTGTGTGTGTGTGTGTGTGTGTGTGTGTGTGTGTGTGTGTGTGTGTGTGTGTGTGTGTGTGTGTGTGTGTGTGTGTGTGTGTGTGTGTGTGTGTGTGTGTGTGTGTGTGTGTGTGTGTGTGTGTGTGTGTGTGTGTGTGTGTGTGTGTGTGTGTGTGTGTGTGTGTGTGTGTGTGTGTGTGTGTGTGTGTGTGTGTGTGTGTGTGTGTGTGTGTGTGTGTGTGTGTGTGTGTGTGTGTGTGTGTGTGTGTGTGTGTGTGTGTGTGTGTGTGTGTGTGTGTGTGTGTGTGTGTGTGTGTGTGTGTGTGTGTGTGTGTGTGTGTGTGTGTGTGTGTGTGTGTGTGTGTGTGTGTGTGTGTGTGTGTGTGTGTGTGTGTGTGTGTGTGTGTGTGTGTGTGTGTGTGTGTGTGTGTGTGTGTGTGTGTGTGTGTGTGTGTGTGTGTGTGTGTGTGTGTGTGTGTGTGTGTGTGTGTGTGTGTGTGTGTGTGTGTGTGTGTGTGTGTGTGTGTGTGTGTGTGTGTGTGTGTGTGTGTGTGTGTGTGTGTGTGTGTGTGTGTGTGTGTGTGTGTGTGTGTGTGTGTGTGTGTGTGTGTGTGTGTGTGTGTGTGTGTGTGTGTGTGTGTGTGTGTGTGTGTGTGTGTGTGTGTGTGTGTGTGTGTGTGTGTGTGTGTGTGTGTGTGTGTGTGTGTGTGTGTGTGTGTGTGTGTGTGTGTGTGTGTGTGTGTGTGTGTGTGTGTGTGTGTGTGTGTGTGTGTGTGTGTGTGTGTGTGTGTGTGTGTGTGTGTGTGTGTGTGTGTGTGTGTGTGTGTGTGTGTGTGTGTGTGTGTGTGTGTGTGTGTGTGTGTGTGTGTGTGTGTGTGTGTGTGTGTGTGTGTGTGTGTGTGTGTGTGTGTGTGTGTGTGTGTGTGTGTGTGTGTGTGTGTGTGTGTGTGTGTGTGTGTGTGTGTGTGTGTGTGTGTGTGTGTGTGTGTGTGTGTGTGTGTGTGTGTGTGTGTGTGTGTGTGTGTGTGTGTGTGTGTGTGTGTGTGTGTGTGTGTGTGTGTGTGTGTGTGTGTGTGTGTGTGTGTGTGTGTGTGTGTGTGTGTGTGTGTGTGTGTGTGTGTGTGTGTGTGTGTGTGTGTGTGTGTGTGTGTGTGTGTGTGTGTGTGTGTGTGTGTGTGTGTGTGTGTGTGTGTGTGTGTGTGTGTGTGTGTGTGTGTGTGTGTGTGTGTGTGTGTGTGTGTGTGTGTGTGTGTGTGTGTGTGTGTGTGTGTGTGTGTGTGTGTGTGTGTGTGTGTGTGTGTGTGTGTGTGTGTGTGTGTGTGTGTGTGTGTGTGTGTGTGTGTGTGTGTGTGTGTGTGTGTGTGTGTGTGTGTGTGTGTGTGTGTGTGTGTGTGTGTGTGTGTGTGTGTGTGTGTGTGTGTGTGTGTGTGTGTGTGTGTGTGTGTGTGTGTGTGTGTGTGTGTGTGTGTGTGTGTGTGTGTGTGTGTGTGTGTGTGTGTGTGTGTGTGTGTGTGTGTGTGTGTGTGTGTGTGTGTGTGTGTGTGTGTGTGTGTGTGTGTGTGTGTGTGTGTGTGTGTGTGTGTGTGTGTGTGTGTGTGTGTGTGTGTGTGTGTGTGTGTGTGTGTGTGTGTGTGTGTGTGTGTGTGTGTGTGTGTGTGTGTGTGTGTGTGTGTGTGTGTGTGTGTGTGTGTGTGTGTGTGTGTGTGTGTGTGTGTGTGTGTGTGTGTGTGTGTGTGTGTGTGTGTGTGTGTGTGTGTGTGTGTGTGTGTGTGTGTGTGTGTGTGTGTGTGTGTGTGTGTGTGTGTGTGTGTGTGTGTGTGTGTGTGTGTGTGTGTGTGTGTGTGTGTGTGTGTGTGTGTGTGTGTGTGTGTGTGTGTGTGTGTGTGTGTGTGTGTGTGTGTGTGTGTGTGTGTGTGTGTGTGTGTGTGTGTGTGTGTGTGTGTGTGTGTGTGTGTGTGTGTGTGTGTGTGTGTGTGTGTGTGTGTGTGTGTGTGTGTGTGTGTGTGTGTGTGTGTGTGTGTGTGTGTGTGTGTGTGTGTGTGTGTGTGTGTGTGTGTGTGTGTGTGTGTGTGTGTGTGTGTGTGTGTGTGTGTGTGTGTGTGTGTGTGTGTGTGTGTGTGTGTGTGTGTGTGTGTGTGTGTGTGTGTGTGTGTGTGTGTGTGTGTGTGTGTGTGTGTGTGTGTGTGTGTGTGTGTGTGTGTGTGTGTGTGTGTGTGTGTGTGTGTGTGTGTGTGTGTGTGTGTGTGTGTGTGTGTGTGTGTGTGTGTGTGTGTGTGTGTGTGTGTGTGTGTGTGTGTGTGTGTGTGTGTGTGTGTGTGTGTGTGTGTGTGTGTGTGTGTGTGTGTGTGTGTGTGTGTGTGTGTGTGTGTGTGTGTGTGTGTGTGTGTGTGTGTGTGTGTGTGTGTGTGTGTGTGTGTGTGTGTGTGTGTGTGTGTGTGTGTGTGTGTGTGTGTGTGTGTGTGTGTGTGTGTGTGTGTGTGTGTGTGTGTGTGTGTGTGTGTGTGTGTGTGTGTGTGTGTGTGTGTGTGTGTGTGTGTGTGTGTGTGTGTGTGTGTGTGTGTGTGTGTGTGTGTGTGTGTGTGTGTGTGTGTGTGTGTGTGTGTGTGTGTGTGTGTGTGTGTGTGTGTGTGTGTGTGTGTGTGTGTGTGTGTGTGTGTGTGTGTGTGTGTGTGTGTGTGTGTGTGTGTGTGTGTGTGTGTGTGTGTGTGTGTGTGTGTGTGTGTGTGTGTGTGTGTGTGTGTGTGTGTGTGTGTGTGTGTGTGTGTGTGTGTGTGTGTGTGTGTGTGTGTGTGTGTGTGTGTGTGTGTGTGTGTGTGTGTGTGTGTGTGTGTGTGTGTGTGTGTGTGTGTGTGTGTGTGTGTGTGTGTGTGTGTGTGTGTGTGTGTGTGTGTGTGTGTGTGTGTGTGTGTGTGTGTGTGTGTGTGTGTGTGTGTGTGTGTGTGTGTGTGTGTGTGTGTGTGTGTGTGTGTGTGTGTGTGTGTGTGTGTGTGTGTGTGTGTGTGTGTGTGTGTGTGTGTGTGTGTGTGTGTGTGTGTGTGTGTGTGTGTGTGTGTGTGTGTGTGTGTGTGTGTGTGTGTGTGTGTGTGTGTGTGTGTGTGTGTGTGTGTGTGTGTGTGTGTGTGTGTGTGTGTGTGTGTGTGTGTGTGTGTGTGTGTGTGTGTGTGTGTGTGTGTGTGTGTGTGTGTGTGTGTGTGTGTGTGTGTGTGTGTGTGTGTGTGTGTGTGTGTGTGTGTGTGTGTGTGTGTGTGTGTGTGTGTGTGTGTGTGTGTGTGTGTGTGTGTGTGTGTGTGTGTGTGTGTGTGTGTGTGTGTGTGTGTGTGTGTGTGTGTGTGTGTGTGTGTGTGTGTGTGTGTGTGTGTGTGTGTGTGTGTGTGTGTGTGTGTGTGTGTGTGTGTGTGTGTGTGTGTGTGTGTGTGTGTGTGTGTGTGTGTGTGTGTGTGTGTGTGTGTGTGTGTGTGTGTGTGTGTGTGTGTGTGTGTGTGTGTGTGTGTGTGTGTGTGTGTGTGTGTGTGTGTGTGTGTGTGTGTGTGTGTGTGTGTGTGTGTGTGTGTGTGTGTGTGTGTGTGTGTGTGTGTGTGTGTGTGTGTGTGTGTGTGTGTGTGTGTGTGTGTGTGTGTGTGTGTGTGTGTGTGTGTGTGTGTGTGTGTGTGTGTGTGTGTGTGTGTGTGTGTGTGTGTGTGTGTGTGTGTGTGTGTGTGTGTGTGTGTGTGTGTGTGTGTGTGTGTGTGTGTGTGTGTGTGTGTGTGTGTGTGTGTGTGTGTGTGTGTGTGTGTGTGTGTGTGTGTGTGTGTGTGTGTGTGTGTGTGTGTGTGTGTGTGTGTGTGTGTGTGTGTGTGTGTGTGTGTGTGTGTGTGTGTGTGTGTGTGTGTGTGTGTGTGTGTGTGTGTGTGTGTGTGTGTGTGTGTGTGTGTGTGTGTGTGTGTGTGTGTGTGTGTGTGTGTGTGTGTGTGTGTGTGTGTGTGTGTGTGTGTGTGTGTGTGTGTGTGTGTGTGTGTGTGTGTGTGTGTGTGTGTGTGTGTGTGTGTGTGTGTGTGTGTGTGTGTGTGTGTGTGTGTGTGTGTGTGTGTGTGTGTGTGTGTGTGTGTGTGTGTGTGTGTGTGTGTGTGTGTGTGTGTGTGTGTGTGTGTGTGTGTGTGTGTGTGTGTGTGTGTGTGTGTGTGTGTGTGTGTGTGTGTGTGTGTGTGTGTGTGTGTGTGTGTGTGTGTGTGTGTGTGTGTGTGTGTGTGTGTGTGTGTGTGTGTGTGTGTGTGTGTGTGTGTGTGTGTGTGTGTGTGTGTGTGTGTGTGTGTGTGTGTGTGTGTGTGTGTGTGTGTGTGTGTGTGTGTGTGTGTGTGTGTGTGTGTGTGTGTGTGTGTGTGTGTGTGTGTGTGTGTGTGTGTGTGTGTGTGTGTGTGTGTGTGTGTGTGTGTGTGTGTGTGTGTGTGTGTGTGTGTGTGTGTGTGTGTGTGTGTGTGTGTGTGTGTGTGTGTGTGTGTGTGTGTGTGTGTGTGTGTGTGTGTGTGTGTGTGTGTGTGTGTGTGTGTGTGTGTGTGTGTGTGTGTGTGTGTGTGTGTGTGTGTGTGTGTGTGTGTGTGTGTGTGTGTGTGTGTGTGTGTGTGTGTGTGTGTGTGTGTGTGTGTGTGTGTGTGTGTGTGTGTGTGTGTGTGTGTGTGTGTGTGTGTGTGTGTGTGTGTGTGTGTGTGTGTGTGTGTGTGTGTGTGTGTGTGTGTGTGTGTGTGTGTGTGTGTGTGTGTGTGTGTGTGTGTGTGTGTGTGTGTGTGTGTGTGTGTGTGTGTGTGTGTGTGTGTGTGTGTGTGTGTGTGTGTGTGTGTGTGTGTGTGTGTGTGTGTGTGTGTGTGTGTGTGTGTGTGTGTGTGTGTGTGTGTGTGTGTGTGTGTGTGTGTGTGTGTGTGTGTGTGTGTGTGTGTGTGTGTGTGTGTGTGTGTGTGTGTGTGTGTGTGTGTGTGTGTGTGTGTGTGTGTGTGTGTGTGTGTGTGTGTGTGTGTGTGTGTGTGTGTGTGTGTGTGTGTGTGTGTGTGTGTGTGTGTGTGTGTGTGTGTGTGTGTGTGTGTGTGTGTGTGTGTGTGTGTGTGTGTGTGTGTGTGTGTGTGTGTGTGTGTGTGTGTGTGTGTGTGTGTGTGTGTGTGTGTGTGTGTGTGTGTGTGTGTGTGTGTGTGTGTGTGTGTGTGTGTGTGTGTGTGTGTGTGTGTGTGTGTGTGTGTGTGTGTGTGTGTGTGTGTGTGTGTGTGTGTGTGTGTGTGTGTGTGTGTGTGTGTGTGTGTGTGTGTGTGTGTGTGTGTGTGTGTGTGTGTGTGTGTGTGTGTGTGTGTGTGTGTGTGTGTGTGTGTGTGTGTGTGTGTGTGTGTGTGTGTGTGTGTGTGTGTGTGTGTGTGTGTGTGTGTGTGTGTGTGTGTGTGTGTGTGTGTGTGTGTGTGTGTGTGTGTGTGTGTGTGTGTGTGTGTGTGTGTGTGTGTGTGTGTGTGTGTGTGTGTGTGTGTGTGTGTGTGTGTGTGTGTGTGTGTGTGTGTGTGTGTGTGTGTGTGTGTGTGTGTGTGTGTGTGTGTGTGTGTGTGTGTGTGTGTGTGTGTGTGTGTGTGTGTGTGTGTGTGTGTGTGTGTGTGTGTGTGTGTGTGTGTGTGTGTGTGTGTGTGTGTGTGTGTGTGTGTGTGTGTGTGTGTGTGTGTGTGTGTGTGTGTGTGTGTGTGTGTGTGTGTGTGTGTGTGTGTGTGTGTGTGTGTGTGTGTGTGTGTGTGTGTGTGTGTGTGTGTGTGTGTGTGTGTGTGTGTGTGTGTGTGTGTGTGTGTGTGTGTGTGTGTGTGTGTGTGTGTGTGTGTGTGTGTGTGTGTGTGTGTGTGTGTGTGTGTGTGTGTGTGTGTGTGTGTGTGTGTGTGTGTGTGTGTGTGTGTGTGTGTGTGTGTGTGTGTGTGTGTGTGTGTGTGTGTGTGTGTGTGTGTGTGTGTGTGTGTGTGTGTGTGTGTGTGTGTGTGTGTGTGTGTGTGTGTGTGTGTGTGTGTGTGTGTGTGTGTGTGTGTGTGTGTGTGTGTGTGTGTGTGTGTGTGTGTGTGTGTGTGTGTGTGTGTGTGTGTGTGTGTGTGTGTGTGTGTGTGTGTGTGTGTGTGTGTGTGTGTGTGTGTGTGTGTGTGTGTGTGTGTGTGTGTGTGTGTGTGTGTGTGTGTGTGTGTGTGTGTGTGTGTGTGTGTGTGTGTGTGTGTGTGTGTGTGTGTGTGTGTGTGTGTGTGTGTGTGTGTGTGTGTGTGTGTGTGTGTGTGTGTGTGTGTGTGTGTGTGTGTGTGTGTGTGTGTGTGTGTGTGTGTGTGTGTGTGTGTGTGTGTGTGTGTGTGTGTGTGTGTGTGTGTGTGTGTGTGTGTGTGTGTGTGTGTGTGTGTGTGTGTGTGTGTGTGTGTGTGTGTGTGTGTGTGTGTGTGTGTGTGTGTGTGTGTGTGTGTGTGTGTGTGTGTGTGTGTGTGTGTGTGTGTGTGTGTGTGTGTGTGTGTGTGTGTGTGTGTGTGTGTGTGTGTGTGTGTGTGTGTGTGTGTGTGTGTGTGTGTGTGTGTGTGTGTGTGTGTGTGTGTGTGTGTGTGTGTGTGTGTGTGTGTGTGTGTGTGTGTGTGTGTGTGTGTGTGTGTGTGTGTGTGTGTGTGTGTGTGTGTGTGTGTGTGTGTGTGTGTGTGTGTGTGTGTGTGTGTGTGTGTGTGTGTGTGTGTGTGTGTGTGTGTGTGTGTGTGTGTGTGTGTGTGTGTGTGTGTGTGTGTGTGTGTGTGTGTGTGTGTGTGTGTGTGTGTGTGTGTGTGTGTGTGTGTGTGTGTGTGTGTGTGTGTGTGTGTGTGTGTGTGTGTGTGTGTGTGTGTGTGTGTGTGTGTGTGTGTGTGTGTGTGTGTGTGTGTGTGTGTGTGTGTGTGTGTGTGTGTGTGTGTGTGTGTGTGTGTGTGTGTGTGTGTGTGTGTGTGTGTGTGTGTGTGTGTGTGTGTGTGTGTGTGTGTGTGTGTGTGTGTGTGTGTGTGTGTGTGTGTGTGTGTGTGTGTGTGTGTGTGTGTGTGTGTGTGTGTGTGTGTGTGTGTGTGTGTGTGTGTGTGTGTGTGTGTGTGTGTGTGTGTGTGTGTGTGTGTGTGTGTGTGTGTGTGTGTGTGTGTGTGTGTGTGTGTGTGTGTGTGTGTGTGTGTGTGTGTGTGTGTGTGTGTGTGTGTGTGTGTGTGTGTGTGTGTGTGTGTGTGTGTGTGTGTGTGTGTGTGTGTGTGTGTGTGTGTGTGTGTGTGTGTGTGTGTGTGTGTGTGTGTGTGTGTGTGTGTGTGTGTGTGTGTGTGTGTGTGTGTGTGTGTGTGTGTGTGTGTGTGTGTGTGTGTGTGTGTGTGTGTGTGTGTGTGTGTGTGTGTGTGTGTGTGTGTGTGTGTGTGTGTGTGTGTGTGTGTGTGTGTGTGTGTGTGTGTGTGTGTGTGTGTGTGTGTGTGTGTGTGTGTGTGTGTGTGTGTGTGTGTGTGTGTGTGTGTGTGTGTGTGTGTGTGTGTGTGTGTGTGTGTGTGTGTGTGTGTGTGTGTGTGTGTGTGTGTGTGTGTGTGTGTGTGTGTGTGTGTGTGTGTGTGTGTGTGTGTGTGTGTGTGTGTGTGTGTGTGTGTGTGTGTGTGTGTGTGTGTGTGTGTGTGTGTGTGTGTGTGTGTGTGTGTGTGTGTGTGTGTGTGTGTGTGTGTGTGTGTGTGTGTGTGTGTGTGTGTGTGTGTGTGTGTGTGTGTGTGTGTGTGTGTGTGTGTGTGTGTGTGTGTGTGTGTGTGTGTGTGTGTGTGTGTGTGTGTGTGTGTGTGTGTGTGTGTGTGTGTGTGTGTGTGTGTGTGTGTGTGTGTGTGTGTGTGTGTGTGTGTGTGTGTGTGTGTGTGTGTGTGTGTGTGTGTGTGTGTGTGTGTGTGTGTGTGTGTGGTGTGTGTGTGTGTGTGTGTGTGTGTGTGTGTGTGTGTGTGTGTGTGTGTGTGTGTGTGTGTGTGTGTGTGTGTGTGTGTGTGTGTGTGTGTGTGTGTGTGTGTGTGTGTGTGTGTGTGTGTGTGTGTGTGTGTGTGTGTGTGTGTGTGTGTGTGTGTGTGTGTGTGTGTGTGTGTGTGTGTGTGTGTGTGTGTGTGTGTGTGTGTGTGTGTGTGTGTGTGTGTGTGTGTGTGTGTGTGTGTGTGTGTGTGTGTGTGTGTGTGTGTGTGTGTGTGTGTGTGTGTGTGTGTGTGTGTGTGTGTGTGTGTGTGTGTGTGTGTGTGTGTGTGTGTGTGTGTGTGTGTGTGTGTGTGTGTGTGTGTGTGTGTGTGTGTGTGTGTGTGTGTGTGTGTGTGTGTGTGTGTGTGTGTGTGTGTGTGTGTGTGTGTGTGTGTGTGTGTGTGTGTGTGTGTGTGTGTGTGTGTGTGTGTGTGTGTGTGTGTGTGTGTGTGTGTGTGTGTGTGTGTGTGTGTGTGTGTGTGTGTGTGTGTGTGTGTGTGTGTGTGTGTGTGTGTGTGTGTGTGTGTGTGTGTGTGTGTGTGTGTGTGTGTGTGTGTGTGTGTGTGTGTGTGTGTGTGTGTGTGTGTGTGTGTGTGTGTGTGTGTGTGTGTGTGTGTGTGTGTGTGTGTGTGTGTGTGTGTGTGTGTGTGTGTGTGTGTGTGTGTGTGTGTGTGTGTGTGTGTGTGTGTGTGTGTGTGTGTGTGTGTGTGTGTGTGTGTGTGTGTGTGTGTGTGTGTGTGTGTGTGTGTGTGTGTGTGTGTGTGTGTGTGTGTGTGTGTGTGTGTGTGTGTGTGTGTGTGTGTGTGTGTGTGTGTGTGTGTGTGTGTGTGTGTGTGTGTGTGTGTGTGTGTGTGTGTGTGTGTGTGTGTGTGTGTGTGTGTGTGTGTGTGTGTGTGTGTGTGTGTGTGTGTGTGTGTGTGTGTGTGTGTGTGTGTGTGTGTGTGTGTGTGTGTGTGTGTGTGTGTGTGTGTGTGTGTGTGTGTGTGTGTGTGTGTGTGTGTGTGTGTGTGTGGTGTGTGTGTGTGTGTGTGTGTGTGTGTGTGTGTGTGTGTGTGTGTGTGTGTGTGTGTGTGTGTGTGTGTGTGTGTGTGTGTGTGTGTGTGTGTGTGTGTGTGTGTGTGTGTGTGTGTGTGTGTGTGTGTGTGTGTGTGTGTGTGTGTGTGTGTGTGTGTGTGTGTGTGTGTGTGTGTGTGTGTGTGTGTGTGTGTGTGTGTGTGTGTGTGTGTGTGTGTGTGTGTGTGTGTGTGTGTGTGTGTGTGTGTGTGTGTGTGTGTGTGTGTGTGTGTGTGTGTGTGTGTGTGTGTGTGTGTGTGTGTGTGTGTGTGTGTGTGTGTGTGTGTGTGTGTGTGTGTGTGTGTGTGTGTGTGTGTGTGTGTGTGTGTGTGTGTGTGTGTGTGTGTGTGTGTGTGTGTGTGTGTGTGTGTGTGTGTGTGTGTGTGTGTGTGTGTGTGTGTGTGTGTGTGTGTGTGTGTGTGTGTGTGTGTGTGTGTGTGTGTGTGTGTGTGTGTGTGTGTGTGTGTGTGTGTGTGTGTGTGTGTGTGTGTGTGTGTGTGTGTGTGTGTGTGTGTGTGTGTGTGTGTGTGTGTGTGTGTGTGTGTGTGTGTGTGTGTGTGTGTGTGTGTGTGTGTGTGTGTGTGTGTGTGTGTGTGTGTGTGTGTGTGTGTGTGTGTGTGTGTGTGTGTGTGTGTGTGTGTGTGTGTGTGTGTGTGTGTGTGTGTGTGTGTGTGTGTGTGTGTGTGTGTGTGTGTGTGTGTGTGTGTGTGTGTGTGTGTGTGTGTGTGTGTGTGTGTGTGTGTGTGTGTGTGTGTGTGTGTGTGTGTGTGTGTGTGTGTGTGTGTGTGTGTGTGTGTGTGTGTGTGTGTGTGTGTGTGTGTGTGTGTGTGTGTGTGTGTGTGTGTGTGTGTGTGTGTGTGTGTGTGTGTGTGTGTGTGTGTGTGTGTGTGTGTGTGTGTGTGTGTGTGTGTGTGTGTGTGTGTGTGTGTGTGTGTGTGTGTGTGTGTGTGTGTGTGTGTGTGTGTGTGTGTGTGTGTGTGTGTGTGTGTGTGTGTGTGTGTGTGTGTGTGTGTGTGTGTGTGTGTGTGTGTGTGTGTGTGTGTGTGTGTGTGTGTGTGTGTGTGTGTGTGTGTGTGTGTGTGTGTGTGTGTGTGTGTGTGTGTGTGTGTGTGTGTGTGTGTGTGTGTGTGTGTGTGTGTGTGTGTGTGTGTGTGTGTGTGTGTGTGTGTGTGTGTGTGTGTGTGTGTGTGTGTGTGTGTGTGTGTGTGTGTGTGTGTGTGTGTGTGTGTGTGTGTGTGTGTGTGTGTGTGTGTGTGTGTGTGTGTGTGTGTGTGTGTGTGTGTGTGTGTGTGTGTGTGTGTGTGTGTGTGTGTGTGTGTGTGTGTGTGTGTGTGTGTGTGTGTGTGTGTGTGTGTGTGTGTGTGTGTGTGTGTGTGTGTGTGTGTGTGTGTGTGTGTGTGTGTGTGTGTGTGTGTGTGTGTGTGTGTGTGTGTGTGTGTGTGTGTGTGTGTGTGTGTGTGTGTGTGTGTGTGTGTGTGTGTGTGTGTGTGTGTGTGTGTGTGTGTGTGTGTGTGTGTGTGTGTGTGTGTGTGTGTGTGTGTGTGTGTGTGTGTGTGTGTGTGTGTGTGTGTGTGTGTGTGTGTGTGTGTGTGTGTGTGTGTGTGTGTGTGTGTGTGTGTGTGTGTGTGTGTGTGTGTGTGTGTGTGTGTGTGTGTGTGTGTGTGTGTGTGTGTGTGTGTGTGTGTGTGTGTGTGTGTGTGTGTGTGTGTGTGTGTGTGTGTGTGTGTGTGTGTGTGTGTGTGTGTGTGTGTGTGTGTGTGTGTGTGTGTGTGTGTGTGTGTGTGTGTGTGTGTGTGTGTGTGTGTGTGTGTGTGTGTGTGTGTGTGTGTGTGTGTGTGTGTGTGTGTGTGTGTGTGTGTGTGTGTGTGTGTGTGTGTGTGTGTGTGTGTGTGTGTGTGTGTGTGTGTGTGTGTGTGTGTGTGTGTGTGTGTGTGTGTGTGTGTGTGTGTGTGTGTGTGTGTGTGTGTGTGTGTGTGTGTGTGTGTGTGTGTGTGTGTGTGTGTGTGTGTGTGTGTGTGTGTGTGTGTGTGTGTGTGTGTGTGTGTGTGTGTGTGTGTGTGTGTGTGTGTGTGTGTGTGTGTGTGTGTGTGTGTGTGTGTGTGTGTGTGTGTGTGTGTGTGTGTGTGTGTGTGTGTGTGTGTGTGTGTGTGTGTGTGTGTGTGTGTGTGTGTGTGTGTGTGTGTGTGTGTGTGTGTGTGTGTGTGTGTGTGTGTGTGTGTGTGTGTGTGTGTGTGTGTGTGTGTGTGTGTGTGTGTGTGTGTGTGTGTGTGTGTGTGTGTGTGTGTGTGTGTGTGTGTGTGTGTGTGTGTGTGTGTGTGTGTGTGTGTGTGTGTGTGTGTGTGTGTGTGTGTGTGTGTGTGTGTGTGTGTGTGTGTGTGTGTGTGTGTGTGTGTGTGTGTGTGTGTGTGTGTGTGTGTGTGTGTGTGTGTGTGTGTGTGTGTGTGTGTGTGTGTGTGTGTGTGTGTGTGTGTGTGTGTGTGTGTGTGTGTGTGTGTGTGTGTGTGTGTGTGTGTGTGTGTGTGTGTGTGTGTGTGTGTGTGTGTGTGTGTGTGTGTGTGTGTGTGTGTGTGTGTGTGTGTGTGTGTGTGTGTGTGTGTGTGTGTGTGTGTGTGTGTGTGTGTGTGTGTGTGTGTGTGTGTGTGTGTGTGTGTGTGTGTGTGTGTGTGTGTGTGTGTGTGTGTGTGTGTGTGTGTGTGTGTGTGTGTGTGTGTGTGTGTGTGTGTGTGTGTGTGTGTGTGTGTGTGTGTGTGTGTGTGTGTGTGTGTGTGGTGTGTGTGTGTGTGTGTGTGTGTGTGTGTGTGTGTGTGTGTGTGTGTGTGTGTGTGTGTGTGTGTGTGTGTGTGTGTGTGTGTGTGTGTGTGTGTGTGTGTGTGTGTGTGTGTGTGTGTGTGTGTGTGTGTGTGTGTGTGTGTGTGTGTGTGTGTGTGTGTGTGTGTGTGTGTGTGTGTGTGTGTGTGTGTGTGTGTGTGTGTGTGTGTGTGTGTGTGTGTGTGTGTGTGTGTGTGTGTGTGTGTGTGTGTGTGTGTGTGTGTGTGTGTGTGTGTGTGTGTGTGTGTGTGTGTGTGTGTGTGTGTGTGTGTGTGTGTGTGTGTGTGTGTGTGTGTGTGTGTGTGTGTGTGTGTGTGTGTGTGTGTGTGTGTGTGTGTGTGTGTGTGTGTGTGTGTGTGTGTGTGTGTGTGTGTGTGTGTGTGTGTGTGTGTGTGTGTGTGTGTGTGTGTGTGTGTGTGTGTGTGTGTGTGTGTGTGTGTGTGTGTGTGTGTGTGTGTGTGTGTGTGTGTGTGTGTGTGTGTGTGTGTGTGTGTGTGTGTGTGTGTGTGTGTGTGTGTGTGTGTGTGTGTGTGTGTGTGTGTGTGTGTGTGTGTGTGTGTGTGTGTGTGTGTGTGTGTGTGTGTGTGTGTGTGTGTGTGTGTGTGTGTGTGTGTGTGTGTGTGTGTGTGTGTGTGTGTGTGTGTGTGTGTGTGTGTGTGTGTGTGTGTGTGTGTGTGTGTGTGTGTGTGTGTGTGTGTGTGTGTGTGTGTGTGTGTGTGTGTGTGTGTGTGTGTGTGTGTGTGTGTGTGTGTGTGTGTGTGTGTGTGTGTGTGTGTGTGTGTGTGTGTGTGTGTGTGTGTGTGTGTGTGTGTGTGTGTGTGTGTGTGTGTGTGTGTGTGTGTGTGTGTGTGTGTGTGTGTGTGTGTGTGTGTGTGTGTGTGTGTGTGTGTGTGTGTGTGTGTGTGTGTGTGTGTGTGTGTGTGTGTGTGTGTGTGTGTGTGTGTGTGTGTGTGTGTGTGTGTGTGTGTGTGTGTGTGTGTGTGTGTGTGTGTGTGTGTGTGTGTGTGTGTGTGTGTGTGTGTGTGTGTGTGTGTGTGTGTGTGTGTGTGTGTGTGTGTGTGTGTGTGTGTGTGTGTGTGTGTGTGTGTGTGTGTGTGTGTGTGTGTGTGTGTGTGTGTGTGTGTGTGTGTGTGTGTGTGTGTGTGTGTGTGTGTGTGTGTGTGTGTGTGTGTGTGTGTGTGTGTGTGTGTGTGTGTGTGTGTGTGTGTGTGTGTGTGTGTGTGTGTGTGTGTGTGTGTGTGTGTGTGTGTGTGTGTGTGTGTGTGTGTGTGTGTGTGTGTGTGTGTGTGTGTGTGTGTGTGTGTGTGTGTGTGTGTGTGTGTGTGTGTGTGTGTGTGTGTGTGTGTGTGTGTGTGTGTGTGTGTGTGTGTGTGTGTGTGTGTGTGTGTGTGTGTGTGTGTGTGTGTGTGTGTGTGTGTGTGTGTGTGTGTGTGTGTGTGTGTGTGTGTGTGTGTGTGTGTGTGTGTGTGTGTGTGTGTGTGTGTGTGTGTGTGTGTGTGTGTGTGTGTGTGTGTGTGTGTGTGTGTGTGTGTGTGTGTGTGTGTGTGTGTGTGTGTGTGTGTGTGTGTGTGTGTGTGTGTGTGTGTGTGTGTGTGTGTGTGTGTGTGTGTGTGTGTGTGTGTGTGTGTGTGTGTGTGTGTGTGTGTGTGTGTGTGTGTGTGTGTGTGTGTGTGTGTGTGTGTGTGTGTGTGTGTGTGTGTGTGTGTGTGTGTGTGTGTGTGTGTGTGTGTGTGTGTGTGTGTGTGTGTGTGTGTGTGTGTGTGTGTGTGTGTGTGTGTGTGTGTGTGTGTGTGTGTGTGTGTGTGTGTGTGTGTGTGTGTGTGTGTGTGTGTGTGTGTGTGTGTGTGTGTGTGTGTGTGTGTGTGTGTGTGTGTGTGTGTGTGTGTGTGTGTGTGTGTGTGTGTGTGTGTGTGTGTGTGTGTGTGTGTGTGTGTGTGTGTGTGTGTGTGTGTGTGTGTGTGTGTGTGTGTGTGTGTGTGTGTGTGTGTGTGTGTGTGTGTGTGTGTGTGTGTGTGTGTGTGTGTGTGTGTGTGTGTGTGTGTGTGTGTGTGTGTGTGTGTGTGTGTGTGTGTGTGTGTGTGTGTGTGTGTGTGTGTGTGTGTGTGTGTGTGTGTGTGTGTGTGTGTGTGTGTGTGTGTGTGTGTGTGTGTGTGTGTGTGTGTGTGTGTGTGTGTGTGTGTGTGTGTGTGTGTGTGTGTGTGTGTGTGTGTGTGTGTGTGTGTGTGTGTGTGTGTGTGTGTGTGTGTGTGTGTGTGTGTGTGTGTGTGTGTGTGTGTGTGTGTGTGTGTGTGTGTGTGTGTGTGTGTGTGTGTGTGTGTGTGTGTGTGTGTGTGTGTGTGTGTGTGTGTGTGTGTGTGTGTGTGTGTGTGTGTGTGTGTGTGTGTGTGTGTGTGTGTGTGTGTGTGTGTGTGTGTGTGTGTGTGTGTGTGTGTGTGTGTGTGTGTGTGTGTGTGTGTGTGTGTGTGTGTGTGTGTGTGTGTGTGTGTGTGTGTGTGTGTGTGTGTGTGTGTGTGTGTGTGTGTGTGTGTGTGTGTGTGTGTGTGTGTGTGTGTGTGTGTGTGTGTGTGTGTGTGTGTGTGTGTGTGTGTGTGTGTGTGTGTGTGTGTGTGTGTGTGTGTGTGTGTGTGTGTGTGTGTGTGTGTGTGTGTGTGTGTGTGTGTGTGTGTGTGTGTGTGTGTGTGTGTGTGTGTGTGTGTGTGTGTGTGTGTGTGTGTGTGTGTGTGTGTGTGTGTGTGTGTGTGTGTGTGTGTGTGTGTGTGTGTGTGTGTGTGTGTGTGTGTGTGTGTGTGTGTGTGTGTGTGTGTGTGTGTGTGTGTGTGTGTGTGTGTGTGTGTGTGTGTGTGTGTGTGTGTGTGTGTGTGTGTGTGTGTGTGTGTGTGTGTGTGTGTGTGTGTGTGTGTGTGTGTGTGTGTGTGTGTGTGTGTGTGTGTGTGTGTGTGTGTGTGTGTGTGTGTGTGTGTGTGTGTGTGTGTGTGTGTGTGTGTGTGTGTGTGTGTGTGTGTGTGTGTGTGTGTGTGTGTGTGTGTGTGTGTGTGTGTGTGTGTGTGTGTGTGTGTGTGTGTGTGTGTGTGTGTGTGTGTGTGTGTGTGTGTGTGTGTGTGTGTGTGTGTGTGTGTGTGTGTGTGTGTGTGTGTGTGTGTGTGTGTGTGTGTGTGTGTGTGTGTGTGTGTGTGTGTGTGTGTGTGTGTGTGTGTGTGTGTGTGTGTGTGTGTGTGTGTGTGTGTGTGTGTGTGTGTGTGTGTGTGTGTGTGTGTGTGTGTGTGTGTGTGTGTGTGTGTGTGTGTGTGTGTGTGTGTGTGTGTGTGTGTGTGTGTGTGTGTGTGTGTGTGTGTGTGTGTGTGTGTGTGTGTGTGTGTGTGTGTGTGTGTGTGTGTGTGTGTGTGTGTGTGTGTGTGTGTGTGTGTGTGTGTGTGTGTGTGTGTGTGTGTGTGTGTGTGTGTGTGTGTGTGTGTGTGTGTGTGTGTGTGTGTGTGTGTGTGTGTGTGTGTGTGTGTGTGTGTGTGTGTGTGTGTGTGTGTGTGTGTGTGTGTGTGTGTGTGTGTGTGTGTGTGTGTGTGTGTGTGTGTGTGTGTGTGTGTGTGTGTGTGTGTGTGTGTGTGTGTGTGTGTGTGTGTGTGTGTGTGTGTGTGTGTGTGTGTGTGTGTGTGTGTGTGTGTGTGTGTGTGTGTGTGTGTGTGTGTGTGTGTGTGTGTGTGTGTGTGTGTGTGTGTGTGTGTGTGTGTGTGTGTGTGTGTGTGTGTGTGTGTGTGTGTGTGTGTGTGTGTGTGTGTGTGTGTGTGTGTGTGTGTGTGTGTGTGTGTGTGTGTGTGTGTGTGTGTGTGTGTGTGTGTGTGTGTGTGTGTGTGTGTGTGTGTGTGTGTGTGTGTGTGTGTGTGTGTGTGTGTGTGTGTGTGTGTGTGTGTGTGTGTGTGTGTGTGTGTGTGTGTGTGTGTGTGTGTGTGTGTGTGTGTGTGTGTGTGTGTGTGTGTGTGTGTGTGTGTGTGTGTGTGTGTGTGTGTGTGTGTGTGTGTGTGTGTGTGTGTGTGTGTGTGTGTGTGTGTGTGTGTGTGTGTGTGTGTGTGTGTGTGTGTGTGTGTGTGTGTGTGTGTGTGTGTGTGTGTGTGTGTGTGTGTGTGTGTGTGTGTGTGTGTGTGTGTGTGTGTGTGTGTGTGTGTGTGTGTGTGTGTGTGTGTGTGTGTGTGTGTGTGTGTGTGTGTGTGTGTGTGTGTGTGTGTGTGTGTGTGTGTGTGTGTGTGTGTGTGTGTGTGTGTGTGTGTGTGTGTGTGTGTGTGTGTGTGTGTGTGTGTGTGTGTGTGTGTGTGTGTGTGTGTGTGTGTGTGTGTGTGTGTGTGTGTGTGTGTGTGTGTGTGTGTGTGTGTGTGTGTGTGTGTGTGTGTGTGTGTGTGTGTGTGTGTGTGTGTGTGTGTGTGTGTGTGTGTGTGTGTGTGTGTGTGTGTGTGTGTGTGTGTGTGTGTGTGTGTGTGTGTGTGTGTGTGTGTGTGTGTGTGTGTGTGTGTGTGTGTGTGTGTGTGTGTGTGTGTGTGTGTGTGTGTGTGTGTGTGTGTGTGTGTGTGTGTGTGTGTGTGTGTGTGTGTGTGTGTGTGTGTGTGTGTGTGTGTGTGTGTGTGTGTGTGTGTGTGTGTGTGTGTGTGTGTGTGTGTGTGTGTGTGTGTGTGTGTGTGTGTGTGTGTGTGTGTGTGTGTGTGTGTGTGTGTGTGTGTGTGTGTGTGTGTGTGTGTGTGTGTGTGTGTGTGTGTGTGTGTGTGTGTGTGTGTGTGTGTGTGTGTGTGTGTGTGTGTGTGTGTGTGTGTGTGTGTGTGTGTGTGTGTGTGTGTGTGTGTGTGTGTGTGTGTGTGTGTGTGTGTGTGTGTGTGTGTGTGTGTGTGTGTGTGTGTGTGTGTGTGTGTGTGTGTGTGTGTGTGTGTGTGTGTGTGTGTGTGTGTGTGTGTGTGTGTGTGTGTGTGTGTGTGTGTGTGTGTGTGTGTGTGTGTGTGTGTGTGTGTGTGTGTGTGTGTGTGTGTGTGTGTGTGTGTGTGTGTGTGTGTGTGTGTGTGTGTGTGTGTGTGTGTGTGTGTGTGTGTGTGTGTGTGTGTGTGTGTGTGTGTGTGTGTGTGTGTGTGTGTGTGTGTGTGTGTGTGTGTGTGTGTGTGTGTGTGTGTGTGTGTGTGTGTGTGTGTGTGTGTGTGTGTGTGTGTGTGTGTGTGTGTGTGTGTGTGTGTGTGTGTGTGTGTGTGTGTGTGTGTGTGTGTGTGTGTGTGTGTGTGTGTGTGTGTGTGTGTGTGTGTGTGTGTGTGTGTGTGTGTGTGTGTGTGTGTGTGTGTGTGTGTGTGTGTGTGTGTGTGTGTGTGTGTGTGTGTGTGTGTGTGTGTGTGTGTGTGTGTGTGTGTGTGTGTGTGTGTGTGTGTGTGTGTGTGTGTGTGTGTGTGTGTGTGTGTGTGTGTGTGTGTGTGTGTGTGTGTGTGTGTGTGTGTGTGTGTGTGTGTGTGTGTGTGTGTGTGTGTGTGTGTGTGTGTGTGTGTGTGTGTGTGTGTGTGTGTGTGTGTGTGTGTGTGTGTGTGTGTGTGTGTGTGTGTGTGTGTGTGTGTGTGTGTGTGTGTGTGTGTGTGTGTGTGTGTGTGTGTGTGTGTGTGTGTGTGTGTGTGTGTGTGTGTGTGTGTGTGTGTGTGTGTGTGTGTGTGTGTGTGTGTGTGTGTGTGTGTGTGTGTGTGTGTGTGTGTGTGTGTGTGTGTGTGTGTGTGTGTGTGTGTGTGTGTGTGTGTGTGTGTGTGTGTGTGTGTGTGTGTGTGTGTGTGTGTGTGTGTGTGTGTGTGTGTGTGTGTGTGTGTGTGTGTGTGTGTGTGTGTGTGTGTGTGTGTGTGTGTGTGTGTGTGTGTGTGTGTGTGTGTGTGTGTGTGTGTGTGTGTGTGTGTGTGTGTGTGTGTGTGTGTGTGTGTGTGTGTGTGTGTGTGTGTGTGTGTGTGTGTGTGTGTGTGTGTGTGTGTGTGTGTGTGTGTGTGTGTGTGTGTGTGTGTGTGTGTGTGTGTGTGTGTGTGTGTGTGTGTGTGTGTGTGTGTGTGTGTGTGTGTGTGTGTGTGTGTGTGTGTGTGTGTGTGTGTGTGTGTGTGTGTGTGTGTGTGTGTGTGTGTGTGTGTGTGTGTGTGTGTGTGTGTGTGTGTGTGTGTGTGTGTGTGTGTGTGTGTGTGTGTGTGTGTGTGTGTGTGTGTGTGTGTGTGTGTGTGTGTGTGTGTGTGTGTGTGTGTGTGTGTGTGTGTGTGTGTGTGTGTGTGTGTGTGTGTGTGTGTGTGTGTGTGTGTGTGTGTGTGTGTGTGTGTGTGTGTGTGTGTGTGTGTGTGTGTGTGTGTGTGTGTGTGTGTGTGTGTGTGTGTGTGTGTGTGTGTGTGTGTGTGTGTGTGTGTGTGTGTGTGTGTGTGTGTGTGTGTGTGTGTGTGTGTGTGTGTGTGTGTGTGTGTGTGTGTGTGTGTGTGTGTGTGTGTGTGTGTGTGTGTGTGTGTGTGTGTGTGTGTGTGTGTGTGTGTGTGTGTGTGTGTGTGTGTGTGTGTGTGTGTGTGTGTGTGTGTGTGTGTGTGTGTGTGTGTGTGTGTGTGTGTGTGTGTGTGTGTGTGTGTGTGTGTGTGTGTGTGTGTGTGTGTGTGTGTGTGTGTGTGTGTGTGTGTGTGTGTGTGTGTGTGTGTGTGTGTGTGTGTGTGTGTGTGTGTGTGTGTGTGTGTGTGTGTGTGTGTGTGTGTGTGTGTGTGTGTGTGTGTGTGTGTGTGTGTGTGTGTGTGTGTGTGTGTGTGTGTGTGTGTGTGTGTGTGTGTGTGTGTGTGTGTGTGTGTGTGTGTGTGTGTGTGTGTGTGTGTGTGTGTGTGTGTGTGTGTGTGTGTGTGTGTGTGTGTGTGTGTGTGTGTGTGTGTGTGTGTGTGTGTGTGTGTGTGTGTGTGTGTGTGTGTGTGTGTGTGTGTGTGTGTGTGTGTGTGTGTGTGTGTGTGTGTGTGTGTGTGTGTGTGTGTGTGTGTGTGTGTGTGTGTGTGTGTGTGTGTGTGTGTGTGTGTGTGTGTGTGTGTGTGTGTGTGTGTGTGTGTGTGTGTGTGTGTGTGTGTGTGTGTGTGTGTGTGTGTGTGTGTGTGTGTGTGTGTGTGTGTGTGTGTGTGTGTGTGTGTGTGTGTGTGTGTGTGTGTGTGTGTGTGTGTGTGTGTGTGTGTGTGTGTGTGTGTGTGTGTGTGTGTGTGTGTGTGTGTGTGTGTGTGTGTGTGTGTGTGTGTGTGTGTGTGTGTGTGTGTGTGTGTGTGTGTGTGTGTGTGTGTGTGTGTGTGTGTGTGTGTGTGTGTGTGTGTGTGTGTGTGTGTGTGTGTGTGTGTGTGTGTGTGTGTGTGTGTGTGTGTGTGTGTGTGTGTGTGTGTGTGTGTGTGTGTGTGTGTGTGTGTGTGTGTGTGTGTGTGTGTGTGTGTGTGTGTGTGTGTGTGTGTGTGTGTGTGTGTGTGTGTGTGTGTGTGTGTGTGTGTGTGTGTGTGTGTGTGTGTGTGTGTGTGTGTGTGTGTGTGTGTGTGTGTGTGTGTGTGTGTGTGTGTGTGTGTGTGTGTGTGTGTGTGTGTGTGTGTGTGTGTGTGTGTGTGTGTGTGTGTGTGTGTGTGTGTGTGTGTGTGTGTGTGTGTGTGTGTGTGTGTGTGTGTGTGTGTGTGTGTGTGTGTGTGTGTGTGTGTGTGTGTGTGTGTGTGTGTGTGTGTGTGTGTGTGTGTGTGTGTGTGTGTGTGTGTGTGTGTGTGTGTGTGTGTGTGTGTGTGTGTGTGTGTGTGTGTGTGTGTGTGTGTGTGTGTGTGTGTGTGTGTGTGTGTGTGTGTGTGTGTGTGTGTGTGTGTGTGTGTGTGTGTGTGTGTGTGTGTGTGTGTGTGTGTGTGTGTGTGTGTGTGTGTGTGTGTGTGTGTGTGTGTGTGTGTGTGTGTGTGTGTGTGTGTGTGTGTGTGTGTGTGTGTGTGTGTGTGTGTGTGTGTGTGTGTGTGTGTGTGTGTGTGTGTGTGTGTGTGTGTGTGTGTGTGTGTGTGTGTGTGTGTGTGTGTGTGTGTGTGTGTGTGTGTGTGTGTGTGTGTGTGTGTGTGTGTGTGTGTGTGTGTGTGTGTGTGTGTGTGTGTGTGTGTGTGTGTGTGTGTGTGTGTGTGTGTGTGTGTGTGTGTGTGTGTGTGTGTGTGTGTGTGTGTGTGTGTGTGTGTGTGTGTGTGTGTGTGTGTGTGTGTGTGTGTGTGTGTGTGTGTGTGTGTGTGTGTGTGTGTGTGTGTGTGTGTGTGTGTGTGTGTGTGTGTGTGTGTGTGTGTGTGTGTGTGTGTGTGTGTGTGTGTGTGTGTGTGTGTGTGTGTGTGTGTGTGTGTGTGTGTGTGTGTGTGTGTGTGTGTGTGTGTGTGTGTGTGTGTGTGTGTGTGTGTGTGTGTGTGTGTGTGTGTGTGTGTGTGTGTGTGTGTGTGTGTGTGTGTGTGTGTGTGTGTGTGTGTGTGTGTGTGTGTGTGTGTGTGTGTGTGTGTGTGTGTGTGTGTGTGTGTGTGTGTGTGTGTGTGTGTGTGTGTGTGTGTGTGTGTGTGTGTGTGTGTGTGTGTGTGTGTGTGTGTGTGTGTGTGTGTGTGTGTGTGTGTGTGTGTGTGTGTGTGTGTGTGTGTGTGTGTGTGTGTGTGTGTGTGTGTGTGTGTGTGTGTGTGTGTGTGTGTGTGTGTGTGTGTGTGTGTGTGTGTGTGTGTGTGTGTGTGTGTGTGTGTGTGTGTGTGTGTGTGTGTGTGTGTGTGTGTGTGTGTGTGTGTGTGTGTGTGTGTGTGTGTGTGTGTGTGTGTGTGTGTGTGTGTGTGTGTGTGTGTGTGTGTGTGTGTGTGTGTGTGTGTGTGTGTGTGTGTGTGTGTGTGTGTGTGTGTGTGTGTGTGTGTGTGTGTGTGTGTGTGTGTGTGTGTGTGTGTGTGTGTGTGTGTGTGTGTGTGTGTGTGTGTGTGTGTGTGTGTGTGTGTGTGTGTGTGTGTGTGTGTGTGTGTGTGTGTGTGTGTGTGTGTGTGTGTGTGTGTGTGTGTGTGTGTGTGTGTGTGTGTGTGTGTGTGTGTGTGTGTGTGTGTGTGTGTGTGTGTGTGTGTGTGTGTGTGTGTGTGTGTGTGTGTGTGTGTGTGTGTGTGTGTGTGTGTGTGTGTGTGTGTGTGTGTGTGTGTGTGTGTGTGTGTGTGTGTGTGTGTGTGTGTGTGTGTGTGTGTGTGTGTGTGTGTGTGTGTGTGTGTGTGTGTGTGTGTGTGTGTGTGTGTGTGTGTGTGTGTGTGTGTGTGTGTGTGTGTGTGTGTGTGTGTGTGTGTGTGTGTGTGTGTGTGTGTGTGTGTGTGTGTGTGTGTGTGTGTGTGTGTGTGTGTGTGTGTGTGTGTGTGTGTGTGTGTGTGTGTGTGTGTGTGTGTGTGTGTGTGTGTGTGTGTGTGTGTGTGTGTGTGTGTGTGTGTGTGTGTGTGTGTGTGTGTGTGTGTGTGTGTGTGTGTGTGTGTGTGTGTGTGTGTGTGTGTGTGTGTGTGTGTGTGTGTGTGTGTGTGTGTGTGTGTGTGTGTGTGTGTGTGTGTGTGTGTGTGTGTGTGTGTGTGTGTGTGTGTGTGTGTGTGTGTGTGTGTGTGTGTGTGTGTGTGTGTGTGTGTGTGTGTGTGTGTGTGGTGTGTGTGTGTGTGTGTGTGTGTGTGTGTGTGTGTGTGTGTGTGTGTGTGTGTGTGTGTGTGTGTGTGTGTGTGTGTGTGTGTGTGTGTGTGTGTGTGTGTGTGTGTGTGTGTGTGTGTGTGTGTGTGTGTGTGTGTGTGTGTGTGTGTGTGTGTGTGTGTGTGTGTGTGTGTGTGTGTGTGTGTGTGTGTGTGTGTGTGTGTGTGTGTGTGTGTGTGTGTGTGTGTGTGTGTGTGTGTGTGTGTGTGTGTGTGTGTGTGTGTGTGTGTGTGTGTGTGTGTGTGTGTGTGTGTGTGTGTGTGTGTGTGTGTGTGTGTGTGTGTGTGTGTGTGTGTGTGTGTGTGTGTGTGTGTGTGTGTGTGTGTGTGTGTGTGTGTGTGTGTGTGTGTGTGTGTGTGTGTGTGTGTGTGTGTGTGTGTGTGTGTGTGTGTGTGTGTGTGTGTGTGTGTGTGTGTGTGTGTGTGTGTGTGTGTGTGTGTGTGTGTGTGTGTGTGTGTGTGTGTGTGTGTGTGTGTGTGTGTGTGTGTGTGTGTGTGTGTGTGTGTGTGTGTGTGTGTGTGTGTGTGTGTGTGTGTGTGTGTGTGTGTGTGTGTGTGTGTGTGTGTGTGTGTGTGTGTGTGTGTGTGTGTGTGTGTGTGTGTGTGTGTGTGTGTGTGTGTGTGTGTGTGTGTGTGTGTGTGTGTGTGTGTGTGTGTGTGTGTGTGTGTGTGTGTGTGTGTGTGTGTGTGTGTGTGTGTGTGTGTGTGTGTGTGTGTGTGTGTGTGTGTGTGTGTGTGTGTGTGTGTGTGTGTGTGTGTGTGTGTGTGTGTGTGTGTGTGTGTGTGTGTGTGTGTGTGTGTGTGTGTGTGTGTGTGTGTGTGTGTGTGTGTGTGTGTGTGTGTGTGTGTGTGTGTGTGTGTGTGTGTGTGTGTGTGTGTGTGTGTGTGTGTGTGTGTGTGTGTGTGTGTGTGTGTGTGTGTGTGTGTGTGTGTGTGTGTGTGTGTGTGTGTGTGTGTGTGTGTGTGTGTGTGTGTGTGTGTGTGTGTGTGTGTGTGTGTGTGTGTGTGTGTGTGTGTGTGTGTGTGTGTGTGTGTGTGTGTGTGTGTGTGTGTGTGTGTGTGTGTGTGTGTGTGTGTGTGTGTGTGTGTGTGTGTGTGTGTGTGTGTGTGTGTGTGTGTGTGTGTGTGTGTGTGTGTGTGTGTGTGTGTGTGTGTGTGTGTGTGTGTGTGTGTGTGTGTGTGTGTGTGTGTGTGTGTGTGTGTGTGTGTGTGTGTGTGTGTGTGTGTGTGTGTGTGTGTGTGTGTGTGTGTGTGTGTGTGTGTGTGTGTGTGTGTGTGTGTGTGTGTGTGTGTGTGTGTGTGTGTGTGTGTGTGTGTGTGTGTGTGTGTGTGTGTGTGTGTGTGTGTGTGTGTGTGTGTGTGTGTGTGTGTGTGTGTGTGTGTGTGTGTGTGTGTGTGTGTGTGTGTGTGTGTGTGTGTGTGTGTGTGTGTGTGTGTGTGTGTGTGTGTGTGTGTGTGTGTGTGTGTGTGTGTGTGTGTGTGTGTGTGTGTGTGTGTGTGTGTGTGTGTGTGTGTGTGTGTGTGTGTGTGTGTGTGTGTGTGTGTGTGTGTGTGTGTGTGTGTGTGTGTGTGTGTGTGTGTGTGTGTGTGTGTGTGTGTGTGTGTGTGTGTGTGTGTGTGTGTGTGTGTGTGTGTGTGTGTGTGTGTGTGTGTGTGTGTGTGTGTGTGTGTGTGTGTGTGTGTGTGTGTGTGTGTGTGTGTGTGTGTGTGTGTGTGTGTGTGTGTGTGTGTGTGTGTGTGTGTGTGTGTGTGTGTGTGTGTGTGTGTGTGTGTGTGTGTGTGTGTGTGTGTGTGTGTGTGTGTGTGTGTGTGTGTGTGTGTGTGTGTGTGTGTGTGTGTGTGTGTGTGTGTGTGTGTGTGTGTGTGTGTGTGTGTGTGTGTGTGTGTGTGTGTGTGTGTGTGTGTGTGTGTGTGTGTGTGTGTGTGTGTGTGTGTGTGTGTGTGTGTGTGTGTGTGTGTGTGTGTGTGTGTGTGTGTGTGTGTGTGTGTGTGTGTGTGTGTGTGTGTGTGTGTGTGTGTGTGTGTGTGTGTGTGTGTGTGTGTGTGTGTGTGTGTGTGTGTGTGTGTGTGTGTGTGTGTGTGTGTGTGTGTGTGTGTGTGTGTGTGTGTGTGTGTGTGTGTGTGTGTGTGTGTGTGTGTGTGTGTGTGTGTGTGTGTGTGTGTGTGTGTGTGTGTGTGTGTGTGTGTGTGTGTGTGTGTGTGTGTGTGTGTGTGTGTGTGTGTGTGTGTGTGTGTGTGTGTGTGTGTGTGTGTGTGTGTGTGTGTGTGTGTGTGTGTGTGTGTGTGTGTGTGTGTGTGTGTGTGTGTGTGTGTGTGTGTGTGTGTGTGTGTGTGTGTGTGTGTGTGTGTGTGTGTGTGTGTGTGTGTGTGTGTGTGTGTGTGTGTGTGTGTGTGTGTGTGTGTGTGTGTGTGTGTGTGTGTGTGTGTGTGTGTGTGTGTGTGTGTGTGTGTGTGTGTGTGTGTGTGTGTGTGTGTGTGTGTGTGTGTGTGTGTGTGTGTGTGTGTGTGTGTGTGTGTGTGTGTGTGTGTGTGTGTGTGTGTGTGTGTGTGTGTGTGTGTGTGTGTGTGTGTGTGTGTGTGTGTGTGTGTGTGTGTGTGTGTGTGTGTGTGTGTGTGTGTGTGTGTGTGTGTGTGTGTGTGTGTGTGTGTGTGTGTGTGTGTGTGTGTGTGTGTGTGTGTGTGTGTGTGTGTGTGTGTGTGTGTGTGTGTGTGTGTGTGTGTGTGTGTGTGTGTGTGTGTGTGTGTGTGTGTGTGTGTGTGTGTGTGTGTGTGTGTGTGTGTGTGTGTGTGTGTGTGTGTGTGTGTGTGTGTGTGTGTGTGTGTGTGTGTGTGTGTGTGTGTGTGTGTGTGTGTGTGTGTGTGTGTGTGTGTGTGTGTGTGTGTGTGTGTGTGTGTGTGTGTGTGTGTGTGTGTGTGTGTGTGTGTGTGTGTGTGTGTGTGTGTGTGTGTGTGTGTGTGTGTGTGTGTGTGTGTGTGTGTGTGTGTGTGTGTGTGTGTGTGTGTGTGTGTGTGTGTGTGTGTGTGTGTGTGTGTGTGTGTGTGTGTGTGTGTGTGTGTGTGTGTGTGTGTGTGTGTGTGTGTGTGTGTGTGTGTGTGTGTGTGTGTGTGTGTGTGTGTGTGTGTGTGTGTGTGTGTGTGTGTGTGTGTGTGTGTGTGTGTGTGTGTGTGTGTGTGTGTGTGTGTGTGTGTGTGTGTGTGTGTGTGTGTGTGTGTGTGTGTGTGTGTGTGTGTGTGTGTGTGTGTGTGTGTGTGTGTGTGTGTGTGTGTGTGTGTGTGTGTGTGTGTGTGTGTGTGTGTGTGTGTGTGTGTGTGTGTGTGTGTGTGTGTGTGTGTGTGTGTGTGTGTGTGTGTGTGTGTGTGTGTGTGTGTGTGTGTGTGTGTGTGTGTGTGTGTGTGTGTGTGTGTGTGTGTGTGTGTGTGTGTGTGTGTGTGTGTGTGTGTGTGTGTGTGTGTGTGTGTGTGTGTGTGTGTGTGTGTGTGTGTGTGTGTGTGTGTGTGTGTGTGTGTGTGTGTGTGTGTGTGTGTGTGTGTGTGTGTGTGTGTGTGTGTGTGTGTGTGTGTGTGTGTGTGTGTGTGTGTGTGTGTGTGTGTGTGTGTGTGTGTGTGTGTGTGTGTGTGTGTGTGTGTGTGTGTGTGTGTGTGTGTGTGTGTGTGTGTGTGTGTGTGTGTGTGTGTGTGTGTGTGTGTGTGTGTGTGTGTGTGTGTGTGTGTGTGTGTGTGTGTGTGTGTGTGTGTGTGTGTGTGTGTGTGTGTGTGTGTGTGTGTGTGTGTGTGTGTGTGTGTGTGTGTGTGTGTGTGTGTGTGTGTGTGTGTGTGTGTGTGTGTGTGTGTGTGTGTGTGTGTGTGTGTGTGTGTGTGTGTGTGTGTGTGTGTGTGTGTGTGTGTGTGTGTGTGTGTGTGTGTGTGTGTGTGTGTGTGTGTGTGTGTGTGTGTGTGTGTGTGTGTGTGTGTGTGTGTGTGTGTGTGTGTGTGTGTGTGTGTGTGTGTGTGTGTGTGTGTGTGTGTGTGTGTGTGTGTGTGTGTGTGTGTGTGTGTGTGTGTGTGTGTGTGTGTGTGTGTGTGTGTGTGTGTGTGTGTGTGTGTGTGTGTGTGTGTGTGTGTGTGTGTGTGTGTGTGTGTGTGTGTGTGTGTGTGTGTGTGTGTGTGTGTGTGTGTGTGTGTGTGTGTGTGTGTGTGTGTGTGTGTGTGTGTGTGTGTGTGTGTGTGTGTGTGTGTGTGTGTGTGTGTGTGTGTGTGTGTGTGTGTGTGTGTGTGTGTGTGTGTGTGTGTGTGTGTGTGTGTGTGTGTGTGTGTGTGTGTGTGTGTGTGTGTGTGTGTGTGTGTGTGTGTGTGTGTGTGTGTGTGTGTGTGTGTGTGTGTGTGTGTGTGTGTGTGTGTGTGTGTGTGTGTGTGTGTGTGTGTGTGTGTGTGTGTGGTGTGTGTGTGTGTGTGTGTGTGTGTGTGTGTGTGTGTGTGTGTGTGTGTGTGTGTGTTGTGTGTGTGTGTGTGTGTGTGTGTGTGTGTGTGTGTGTGTGTGTGTGTGTGTGTGTGTGTGTGTGTGTGTGTGTGTGTGTGTGTGTGTGTGTGTGTGTGTGTGTGTGTGTGTGTGTGTGTGTGTGTGTGTGTGTGTGTGTGTGTGTGTGTGTGTGTGTGTGTGTGTGTGTGTGTGTGTGTGTGTGTGTGTGTGTGTGTGTGTGTGTGTGTGTGTGTGTGTGTGTGTGTGTGTGTGTGTGTGTGTGTGTGTGTGTGTGTGTGTGTGTGTGTGTGTGTGTGTGTGTGTGTGTGTGTGTGTGTGTGTGTGTGTGTGTGTGTGTGTGTGTGTGTGTGTGTGTGTGTGTGTGTGTGTGTGTGTGTGTGTGTGTGTGTGTGTGTGTGTGTGTGTGTGTGTGTGTGTGTGTGTGTGTGTGTGTGTGTGTGTGTGTGTGTGTGTGTGTGTGTGTGTGTGTGTGTGTGTGTGTGTGTGTGTGTGTGTGTGTGTGTGTGTGTGTGTGTGTGTGTGTGTGTGTGTGTGTGTGTGTGTGTGTGTGTGTGTGTGTGTGTGTGTGTGTGTGTGTGTGTGTGTGTGTGTGTGTGTGTGTGTGTGTGTGTGTGTGTGTGTGTGTGTGTGTGTGTGTGTGTGTGTGTGTGTGTGTGTGTGTGTGTGTGTGTGTGTGTGTGTGTGTGTGTGTGTGTGTGTGTGTGTGTGTGTGTGTGTGTGTGTGTGTGTGTGTGTGTGTGTGTGTGTGTGTGTGTGTGTGTGTGTGTGTGTGTGTGTGTGTGTGTGTGTGTGTGTGTGTGTGTGTGTGTGTGTGTGTGTGTGTGTGTGTGTGTGTGTGTGTGTGTGTGTGTGTGTGTGTGTGTGTGTGTGTGTGTGTGTGTGTGTGTGTGTGTGTGTGTGTGTGTGTGTGTGTGTGTGTGTGTGTGTGTGTGTGTGTGTGTGTGTGTGTGTGTGTGTGTGTGTGTGTGTGTGTGTGTGTGTGTGTGTGTGTGTGTGTGTGTGTGTGTGTGTGTGTGTGTGTGTGTGTGTGTGTGTGTGTGTGTGTGTGTGTGTGTGTGTGTGTGTGTGTGTGTGTGTGTGTGTGTGTGTGTGTGTGTGTGTGTGTGTGTGTGTGTGTGTGTGTGTGTGTGTGTGTGTGTGTGTGTGTGTGTGTGTGTGTGTGTGTGTGTGTGTGTGTGTGTGTGTGTGTGTGTGTGTGTGTGTGTGTGTGTGTGTGTGTGTGTGTGTGTGTGTGTGTGTGTGTGTGTGTGTGTGTGTGTGTGTGTGTGTGTGTGTGTGTGTGTGTGTGTGTGTGTGTGTGTGTGTGTGTGTGTGTGTGTGTGTGTGTGTGTGTGTGTGTGTGTGTGTGTGTGTGTGTGTGTGTGTGTGTGTGTGTGTGTGTGTGTGTGTGTGTGTGTGTGTGTGTGTGTGTGTGTGTGTGTGTGTGTGTGTGTGTGTGTGTGTGTGTGTGTGTGTGTGTGTGTGTGTGTGTGTGTGTGTGTGTGTGTGTGTGTGTGTGTGTGTGTGTGTGTGTGTGTGTGTGTGTGTGTGTGTGTGTGTGTGTGTGTGTGTGTGTGTGTGTGTGTGTGTGTGTGTGTGTGTGTGTGTGTGTGTGTGTGTGTGTGTGTGTGTGTGTGTGTGTGTGTGTGTGTGTGTGTGTGTGTGTGTGTGTGTGTGTGTGTGTGTGTGTGTGTGTGTGTGTGTGTGTGTGTGTGTGTGTGTGTGTGTGTGTGTGTGTGTGTGTGTGTGTGTGTGTGTGTGTGTGTGTGTGTGTGTGTGTGTGTGTGTGTGTGTGTGTGTGTGTGTGTGTGTGTGTGTGTGTGTGTGTGTGTGTGTGTGTGTGTGTGTGTGTGTGTGTGTGTGTGTGTGTGTGTGTGTGTGTGTGTGTGTGTGTGTGTGTGTGTGTGTGTGTGGTGTGTGTGTGTGTGTGTGTGTGTGTGTGTGTGTGTGTGTGTGTGTGTGTGTGTGTGTGTGTGTGTGTGTGTGTGTGTGTGTGTGTGTGTGTGTGTGTGTGTGTGTGTGTGTGTGTGTGTGTGTGTGTGTGTGTGTGTGTGTGTGTGTGTGTGTGTGTGTGTGTGTGTGTGTGTGTGTGTGTGTGTGTGTGTGTGTGTGTGTGTGTGTGTGTGTGTGTGTGTGTGTGTGTGTGTGTGTGTGTGTGTGTGTGTGTGTGTGTGTGTGTGTGTGTGTGTGTGTGTGTGTGTGTGTGTGTGTGTGTGTGTGTGTGTGTGTGTGTGTGTGTGTGTGTGTGTGTGTGTGTGTGTGTGTGTGTGTGTGTGTGTGTGTGTGTGTGTGTGTGTGTGTGTGTGTGTGTGTGTGTGTGTGTGTGTGTGTGTGTGTGTGTGTGTGTGTGTGTGTGTGTGTGTGTGTGTGTGTGTGTGTGTGTGTGTGTGTGTGTGTGTGTGTGTGTGTGTGTGTGTGTGTGTGTGTGTGTGTGTGTGTGTGTGTGTGTGTGTGTGTGTGTGTGTGTGTGTGTGTGTGTGTGTGTGTGTGTGTGTGTGTGTGTGTGTGTGTGTGTGTGTGTGTGTGTGTGTGTGTGTGTGTGTGTGTGTGTGTGTGTGTGTGTGTGTGTGTGTGTGTGTGTGTGTGTGTGTGTGTGTGTGTGTGTGTGTGTGTGTGTGTGTGTGTGTGTGTGTGTGTGTGTGTGTGTGTGTGTGTGTGTGTGTGTGTGTGTGTGTGTGTGTGTGTGTGTGTGTGTGTGTGTGTGTGTGTGTGTGTGTGTGTGTGTGTGTGTGTGTGTGTGTGTGTGTGTGTGTGTGTGTGTGTGTGTGTGTGTGTGTGTGTGTGTGTGTGTGTGTGTGTGTGTGTGTGTGTGTGTGTGTGTGTGTGTGTGTGTGTGTGTGTGTGTGTGTGTGTGTGTGTGTGTGTGTGTGTGTGTGTGTGTGTGTGTGTGTGTGTGTGTGTGTGTGTGTGTGTGTGTGTGTGTGTGTGTGTGTGTGTGTGTGTGTGTGTGTGTGTGTGTGTGTGTGTGTGTGTGTGTGTGTGTGTGTGTGTGTGTGTGTGTGTGTGTGTGTGTGTGTGTGTGTGTGTGTGTGTGTGTGTGTGTGTGTGTGTGTGTGTGTGTGTGTGTGTGTGTGTGTGTGTGTGTGTGTGTGTGTGTGTGTGTGTGTGTGTGTGTGTGTGTGTGTGTGTGTGTGTGTGTGTGTGTGTGTGTGTGTGTGTGTGTGTGTGTGTGTGTGTGTGTGTGTGTGTGTGTGTGTGTGTGTGTGTGTGTGTGTGTGTGTGTGTGTGTGTGTGTGTGTGTGTGTGTGTGTGTGTGTGTGTGTGTGTGTGTGTGTGTGTGTGTGTGTGTGTGTGTGTGTGTGTGTGTGTGTGTGTGTGTGTGTGTGTGTGTGTGTGTGTGTGTGTGTGTGTGTGTGTGTGTGTGTGTGTGTGTGTGTGTGTGTGTGTGTGTGTGTGTGTGTGTGTGTGTGTGTGTGTGTGTGTGTGTGTGTGTGTGTGTGTGTGTGTGTGTGTGTGTGTGTGTGTGTGTGTGTGTGTGTGTGTGTGTGTGTGTGTGTGTGTGTGTGTGTGTGTGTGTGTGTGTGTGTGTGTGTGTGTGTGTGTGTGTGTGTGTGTGTGTGTGTGTGTGTGTGTGTGTGTGTGTGTGTGTGTGTGTGTGTGTGTGTGTGTGTGTGTGTGTGTGTGTGTGTGTGTGTGTGTGTGTGTGTGTGTGTGTGTGTGTGTGTGTGTGTGTGTGTGTGTGTGTGTGTGTGTGTGTGTGTGTGTGTGTGTGTGTGTGTGTGTGTGTGTGTGTGTGTGTGTGTGTGTGTGTGTGTGTGTGTGTGTGTGTGTGTGTGTGTGTGTGTGTGTGTGTGTGTGTGTGTGTGTGTGTGTGTGTGTGTGTGTGTGTGTGTGTGTGTGTGTGTGTGTGTGTGTGTGTGTGTGTGTGTGTGTGTGTGTGTGTGTGTGTGTGTGTGTGTGTGTGTGTGTGTGTGTGTGTGTGTGTGTGTGTGTGTGTGTGTGTGTGTGTGTGTGTGTGTGTGTGTGTGTGTGTGTGTGTGTGTGTGTGTGTGTGTGTGTGTGTGTGTGTGTGTGTGTGTGTGTGTGTGTGTGTGTGTGTGTGTGTGTGTGTGTGTGTGTGTGTGTGTGTGTGTGTGTGTGTGTGTGTGTGTGTGTGTGTGTGTGTGTGTGTGTGTGTGTGTGTGTGTGTGTGTGTGTGTGTGTGTGTGTGTGTGTGTGTGTGTGTGTGTGTGTGTGTGTGTGTGTGTGTGTGTGTGTGTGTGTGTGTGTGTGTGTGTGTGTGTGTGTGTGTGTGTGTGTGTGTGTGTGTGTGTGTGTGTGTGTGTGTGTGTGTGTGTGTGTGTGTGTGTGTGTGTGTGTGTGTGTGTGTGTGTGTGTGTGTGTGTGTGTGTGTGTGTGTGTGTGTGTGTGTGTGTGTGTGTGTGTGTGTGTGTGTGTGTGTGTGTGTGTGTGTGTGTGTGTGTGTGTGTGTGTGTGTGTGTGTGTGTGTGTGTGTGTGTGTGTGTGTGTGTGTGTGTGTGTGTGTGTGTGTGTGTGTGTGTGTGTGTGTGTGTGTGTGTGTGTGTGTGTGTGTGTGTGTGTGTGTGTGTGTGTGTGTGTGTGTGTGTGTGTGTGTGTGTGTGTGTGTGTGTGTGTGTGTGTGTGTGTGTGTGTGTGTGTGTGTGTGTGTGTGTGTGTGTGTGTGTGTGTGTGTGTGTGTGTGTGTGTGTGTGTGTGTGTGTGTGTGTGTGTGTGTGTGTGTGTGTGTGTGTGTGTGTGTGTGTGTGTGTGTGTGTGTGTGTGTGTGTGTGTGTGTGTGTGTGTGTGTGTGTGTGTGTGTGTGTGTGTGTGTGTGTGTGTGTGTGTGTGTGTGTGTGTGTGTGTGTGTGTGTGTGTGTGTGTGTGTGTGTGTGTGTGTGTGTGTGTGTGTGTGTGTGTGTGTGTGTGTGTGTGTGTGTGTGTGTGTGTGTGTGTGTGTGTGTGTGTGTGTGTGTGTGTGTGTGTGTGTGTGTGTGTGTGTGTGTGTGTGTGTGTGTGTGTGTGTGTGTGTGTGTGTGTGTGTGTGTGTGTGTGTGTGTGTGTGTGTGTGTGTGTGTGTGTGTGTGTGTGTGTGTGTGTGTGTGTGTGTGTGTGTGTGTGTGTGTGTGTGTGTGTGTGTGTGTGTGTGTGTGTGTGTGTGTGTGTGTGTGTGTGTGTGTGTGTGTGTGTGTGTGTGTGTGTGTGTGTGTGTGTGTGTGTGTGTGTGTGTGTGTGTGTGTGTGTGTGTGTGTGTGTGTGTGTGTGTGTGTGTGTGTGTGTGTGTGTGTGTGTGTGTGTGTGTGTGTGTGTGTGTGTGTGTGTGTGTGTGTGTGTGTGTGTGTGTGTGTGGTGTGTGTGTGTGTGTGTGTGTGTGTGTGTGTGTGTGTGTGTGTGTGTGTGTGTGTGTGTGTGTGTGTGTGTGTGTGTGTGTGTGTGTGTGTGTGTGTGTGTGTGTGTGTGTGTGTGTGTGTGTGTGTGTGTGTGTGTGTGTGTGTGTGTGTGTGTGTGTGTGTGTGTGTGTGTGTGTGTGTGTGTGTGTGTGTGTGTGTGTGTGTGTGTGTGTGTGTGTGTGTGTGTGTGTGTGTGTGTGTGTGTGTGTGTGTGTGTGTGTGTGTGTGTGTGTGTGTGTGTGTGTGTGTGTGTGTGTGTGTGTGTGTGTGTGTGTGTGTGTGTGTGTGTGTGTGTGTGTGTGTGTGTGTGTGTGTGTGTGTGTGTGTGTGTGTGTGTGTGTGTGTGTGTGTGTGTGTGTGTGTGTGTGTGTGTGTGTGTGTGTGTGTGTGTGTGTGTGTGTGTGTGTGTGTGTGTGTGTGTGTGTGTGTGTGTGTGTGTGTGTGTGTGTGTGTGTGTGTGTGTGTGTGTGTGTGTGTGTGTGTGTGTGTGTGTGTGTGTGTGTGTGTGTGTGTGTGTGTGTGTGTGTGTGTGTGTGTGTGTGTGTGTGTGTGTGTGTGTGTGTGTGTGTGTGTGTGTGTGTGTGTGTGTGTGTGTGTGTGTGTGTGTGTGTGTGTGTGTGTGTGTGTGTGTGTGTGTGTGTGTGTGTGTGTGTGTGTGTGTGTGTGTGTGTGTGTGTGTGTGTGTGTGTGTGTGTGTGTGTGTGTGTGTGTGTGTGTGTGTGTGTGTGTGTGTGTGTGTGTGTGTGTGTGTGTGTGTGTGTGTGTGTGTGTGTGTGTGTGTGTGTGTGTGTGTGTGTGTGTGTGTGTGTGTGTGTGTGTGTGTGTGTGTGTGTGTGTGTGTGTGTGTGTGTGTGTGTGTGTGTGTGTGTGTGTGTGTGTGTGTGTGTGTGTGTGTGTGTGTGTGTGTGTGTGTGTGTGTGTGTGTGTGTGTGTGTGTGTGTGTGTGTGTGTGTGTGTGTGTGTGTGTGTGTGTGTGTGTGTGTGTGTGTGTGTGTGTGTGTGTGTGTGTGTGTGTGTGTGTGTGTGTGTGTGTGTGTGTGTGTGTGTGTGTGTGTGTGTGTGTGTGTGTGTGTGTGTGTGTGTGTGTGTGTGTGTGTGTGTGTGTGTGTGTGTGTGTGTGTGTGTGTGTGTGTGTGTGTGTGTGTGTGTGTGTGTGTGTGTGTGTGTGTGTGTGTGTGTGTGTGTGTGTGTGTGTGTGTGTGTGTGTGTGTGTGTGTGTGTGTGTGTGTGTGTGTGTGTGTGTGTGTGTGTGTGTGTGTGTGTGTGTGTGTGTGTGTGTGTGTGTGTGTGTGTGTGTGTGTGTGTGTGTGTGTGTGTGTGTGTGTGTGTGTGTGTGTGTGTGTGTGTGTGTGTGTGTGTGTGTGTGTGTGTGTGTGTGTGTGTGTGTGTGTGTGTGTGTGTGTGTGTGTGTGTGTGTGTGTGTGTGTGTGTGTGTGTGTGTGTGTGTGTGTGTGTGTGTGTGTGTGTGTGTGTGTGTGTGTGTGTGTGTGTGTGTGTGTGTGTGTGTGTGTGTGTGTGTGTGTGTGTGTGTGTGTGTGTGTGTGTGTGTGTGTGTGTGTGTGTGTGTGTGTGTGTGTGTGTGTGTGTGTGTGTGTGTGTGTGTGTGTGTGTGTGTGTGTGTGTGTGTGTGTGTGTGTGTGTGTGTGTGTGTGTGTGTGTGTGTGTGTGTGTGTGTGTGTGTGTGTGTGTGTGTGTGTGTGTGTGTGTGTGTGTGTGTGTGTGTGTGTGTGTGTGTGTGTGTGTGTGTGTGTGTGTGTGTGTGTGTGTGTGTGTGTGTGTGTGTGTGTGTGTGTGTGTGTGTGTGTGTGTGTGTGTGTGTGTGTGTGTGTGTGTGTGTGTGTGTGTGTGTGTGTGTGTGTGTGTGTGTGTGTGTGTGTGTGTGTGTGTGTGTGTGTGTGTGTGTGTGTGTGTGTGTGTGTGTGTGTGTGTGTGTGTGTGTGTGTGTGTGTGTGTGTGTGTGTGTGTGTGTGTGTGTGTGTGTGTGTGTGTGTGTGTGTGTGTGTGTGTGTGTGTGTGTGTGTGTGTGTGTGTGTGTGTGTGTGTGTGTGTGTGTGTGTGTGTGTGTGTGTGTGTGTGTGTGTGTGTGTGTGTGTGTGTGTGTGTGTGTGTGTGTGTGTGTGTGTGTGTGTGTGTGTGTGTGTGTGTGTGTGTGTGTGTGTGTGTGTGTGTGTGTGTGTGTGTGTGTGTGTGTGTGTGTGTGTGTGTGTGTGTGTGTGTGTGTGTGTGTGTGTGTGTGTGTGTGTGTGTGTGTGTGTGTGTGTGTGTGTGTGTGTGTGTGTGTGTGTGTGTGTGTGTGTGTGTGTGTGTGTGTGTGTGTGTGTGTGTGTGTGTGTGTGTGTGTGTGTGTGTGTGTGTGTGTGTGTGTGTGTGTGTGTGTGTGTGTGTGTGTGTGTGTGTGTGTGTGTGTGTGTGTGTGTGTGTGTGTGTGTGTGTGTGTGTGTGTGTGTGTGTGTGTGTGTGTGTGTGTGTGTGTGTGTGTGTGTGTGTGTGTGTGTGTGTGTGTGTGTGTGTGTGTGTGTGTGTGTGTGTGTGTGTGTGTGTGTGTGTGTGTGTGTGTGTGTGTGTGTGTGTGTGTGTGTGTGTGTGTGTGTGTGTGTGTGTGTGTGTGTGTGTGTGTGTGTGTGTGTGTGTGTGTGTGTGTGTGTGTGTGTGTGTGTGTGTGTGTGTGTGTGTGTGTGTGTGTGTGTGTGTGTGTGTGTGTGTGTGTGTGTGTGTGTGTGTGTGTGTGTGTGTGTGTGTGTGTGTGTGTGTGTGTGTGTGTGTGTGTGTGTGTGTGTGTGTGTGTGTGTGTGTGTGTGTGTGTGTGTGTGTGTGTGTGTGTGTGTGTGTGTGTGTGTGTGTGTGTGTGTGTGTGTGTGTGTGTGTGTGTGTGTGTGTGTGTGTGTGTGTGTGTGTGTGTGTGTGTGTGTGTGTGTGTGTGTGTGTGTGTGTGTGTGTGTGTGTGTGTGTGTGTGTGTGTGTGTGTGTGTGTGTGTGTGTGTGTGTGTGTGTGTGTGTGTGTGTGTGTGTGTGTGTGTGTGTGTGTGTGTGTGTGTGTGTGTGTGTGTGTGTGTGTGTGTGTGTGTGTGTGTGTGTGTGTGTGTGTGTGTGTGTGTGTGTGTGTGTGTGTGTGTGTGTGTGTGTGTGTGTGTGTGTGTGTGTGTGTGTGTGTGTGTGTGTGTGTGTGTGTGTGTGTGTGTGTGTGTGTGTGTGTGTGTGTGTGTGTGTGTGTGTGTGTGTGTGTGTGTGTGTGTGTGTGTGTGTGTGTGTGTGTGTGTGTGTGTGTGTGTGTGTGTGTGTGTGTGTGTGTGTGTGTGTGTGTGTGTGTGTGTGTGTGTGTGTGTGTGTGTGTGTGTGTGTGTGTGTGTGTGTGTGTGTGTGTGTGTGTGTGTGTGTGTGTGTGTGTGTGTGTGTGTGTGTGTGTGTGTGTGTGTGTGTGTGTGTGTGTGTGTGTGTGTGTGTGTGTGTGTGTGTGTGTGTGTGTGTGTGTGTGTGTGTGTGTGTGTGTGTGTGTGTGTGTGTGTGTGTGTGTGTGTGTGTGTGTGTGTGTGTGTGTGTGTGTGTGTGTGTGTGTGTGTGTGTGTGTGTGTGTGTGTGTGTGTGTGTGTGTGTGTGTGTGTGTGTGTGTGTGTGTGTGTGTGTGTGTGTGTGTGTGTGTGTGTGTGTGTGTGTGTGTGTGTGTGTGTGTGTGTGTGTGTGTGTGTGTGTGTGTGTGTGTGTGTGTGTGTGTGTGTGTGTGTGTGTGTGTGTGTGTGTGTGTGTGTGTGTGTGTGTGTGTGTGTGTGTGTGTGTGTGTGTGTGTGTGTGTGTGTGTGTGTGTGTGTGTGTGTGTGTGTGTGTGTGTGTGTGTGTGTGTGTGTGTGTGTGTGTGTGTGTGTGTGTGTGTGTGTGTGTGTGTGTGTGTGTGTGTGTGTGTGTGTGTGTGTGTGTGTGTGTGTGTGTGTGTGTGTGTGTGTGTGTGTGTGTGTGTGTGTGTGTGTGTGTGTGTGTGTGTGTGTGTGTGTGTGTGTGTGTGTGTGTGTGTGTGTGTGTGTGTGTGTGTGTGTGTGTGTGTGTGTGTGTGTGTGTGTGTGTGTGTGTGTGTGTGTGTGTGTGTGTGTGTGTGTGTGTGTGTGTGTGTGTGTGTGTGTGTGTGTGTGTGTGTGTGTGTGTGTGTGTGTGTGTGTGTGTGTGTGTGTGTGTGTGTGTGTGTGTGTGTGTGTGTGTGTGTGTGTGTGTGTGTGTGTGTGTGTGTGTGTGTGTGTGTGTGTGTGTGTGTGTGTGTGTGTGTGTGTGTGTGTGTGTGTGTGTGTGTGTGTGTGTGTGTGTGTGTGTGTGTGTGTGTGTGTGTGTGTGTGTGTGTGTGTGTGTGTGTGTGTGTGTGTGTGTGTGTGTGTGTGTGTGTGTGTGTGTGTGTGTGTGTGTGTGTGTGTGTGTGTGTGTGTGTGTGTGTGTGTGTGTGTGTGTGTGTGTGTGTGTGTGTGTGTGTGTGTGTGTGTGTGTGTGTGTGTGTGTGTGTGTGTGTGTGTGTGTGTGTGTGTGTGTGTGTGTGTGTGTGTGTGTGTGTGTGTGTGTGTGTGTGTGTGTGTGTGTGTGTGTGTGTGTGTGTGTGTGTGTGTGTGTGTGTGTGTGTGTGTGTGTGTGTGTGTGTGTGTGTGTGTGTGTGTGTGTGTGTGTGTGTGTGTGTGTGTGTGTGTGTGTGTGTGTGTGTGTGTGTGTGTGTGTGTGTGTGTGTGTGTGTGTGTGTGTGTGTGTGTGTGTGTGTGTTGTGTGTGTGTGTGTGTGTGTGTGTGTGTGTGTGTGTGTGTGTGTGTGTGTGTGTGTGTGTGTGTGTGTGTGTGTGTGTGTGTGTGTGTGTGTGTGTGTGTGTGTGTGTGTGTGTGTGTGTGTGTGTGTGTGTGTGTGTGTGTGTGTGTGTGTGTGTGTGTGTGTGTGTGTGTGTGTGTGTGTGTGTGTGTGTGTGTGTGTGTGTGTGTGTGTGTGTGTGTGTGTGTGTGTGTGTGTGTGTGTGTGTGTGTGTGTGTGTGTGTGTGTGTGTGTGTGTGTGTGTGTGTGTGTGTGTGTGTGTGTGTGTGTGTGTGTGTGTGTGTGTGTGTGTGTGTGTGTGTGTGTGTGTGTGTGTGTGTGTGTGTGTGTGTGTGTGTGTGTGTGTGTGTGTGTGTGTGTGTGTGTGTGTGTGTGTGTGTGTGTGTGTGTGTGTGTGTGTGTGTGTGTGTGTGTGTGTGTGTGTGTGTGTGTGTGTGTGTGTGTGTGTGTGTGTGTGTGTGTGTGTGTGTGTGTGTGTGTGTGTGTGTGTGTGTGTGTGTGTGTGTGTGTGTGTGTGTGTGTGTGTGTGTGTGTGTGTGTGTGTGTGTGTGTGTGTGTGTGTGTGTGTGTGTGTGTGTGTGTGTGTGTGTGTGTGTGTGTGTGTGTGTGTGTGTGTGTGTGTGTGTGTGTGTGTGTGTGTGTGTGTGTGTGTGTGTGTGTGTGTGTGTGTGTGTGTGTGTGTGTGTGTGTGTGTGTGTGTGTGTGTGTGTGTGTGTGTGTGTGTGTGTGTGTGTGTGTGTGTGTGTGTGTGTGTGTGTGTGTGTGTGTGTGTGTGTGTGTGTGTGTGTGTGTGTGTGTGTGTGTGTGTGTGTGTGTGTGTGTGTGTGTGTGTGTGTGTGTGTGTGTGTGTGTGTGTGTGTGTGTGTGTGTGTGTGTGTGTGTGTGTGTGTGTGTGTGTGTGTGTGTGTGTGTGTGTGTGTGTGTGTGTGTGTGTGTGTGTGTGTGTGTGTGTGTGTGTGTGTGTGTGTGTGTGTGTGTGTGTGTGTGTGTGTGTGTGTGTGTGTGTGTGTGTGTGTGTGTGTGTGTGTGTGTGTGTGTGTGTGTGTGTGTGTGTGTGTGTGTGTGTGTGTGTGTGTGTGTGTGTGTGTGTGTGTGTGTGTGTGTGTGTGTGTGTGTGTGTGTGTGTGTGTGTGTGTGTGTGTGTGTGTGTGTGTGTGTGTGTGTGTGTGTGTGTGTGTGTGTGTGTGTGTGTGTGTGTGTGT
>NW_026894196.1:87500-125000 GCF_032452875.1 Bos javanicus
TGTGTGTGTGTGTGTGTGTGTGTGTGTGTGTGTGTGTGTGTGTGTGTGTGTGTGTGTGTGTGTGTGTGTGTGTGTGTGTGTGTGTGTGTGTGTGTGTGTGTGTGTGTGTGTGTGTGTGTGTGTGTGTGTGTGTGTGTGTGTGTGTGTGTGTGTGTGTGTGTGTGTGTGTGTGTGTGTGTGTGTGTGTGTGTGTGTGTGTGTGTGTGTGTGTGTGTGTGTGTGTGTGTGTGTGTGTGTGTGTGTGTGTGTGTGTGTGTGTGTGTGTGTGTGTGTGTGTGTGTGTGTGTGTGTGTGTGTGTGTGTGTGTGTGTGTGTGTGTGTGTGTGTGTGTGTGTGTGTGTGTGTGTGTGTGTGTGTGTGTGTGTGTGTGTGTGTGTGTGGTGTGTGTGTGTGTGTGTGTGTGTGTGTGTGTGTGTGTGTGTGTGTGTGTGTGTGTGTGTGTGTGTGTGTGTGTGTGTGTGTGTGTGTGTGTGTGTGTGTGTGTGTGTGTGTGTGTGTGTGTGTGTGTGTGTGTGTGTGTGTGTGTGTGTGTGTGTGTGTGTGTGTGTGTGTGTGTGTGTGTGTGTGTGTGTGTGTGTGTGTGTGTGTGTGTGTGTGTGTGTGTGTGTGTGTGTGTGTGTGTGTGTGTGTGTGTGTGTGTGTGTGTGTGTGTGTGTGTGTGTGTGTGTGTGTGTGTGTGTGTGTGTGTGTGTGTGTGTGTGTGTGTGTGTGTGTGTGTGTGTGTGTGTGTGTGTGTGTGTGTGTGTGTGTGTGTGTGTGTGTGTGTGTGTGTGTGTGTGTGTGTGTGTGTGTGTGTGTGTGTGTGTGTGTGTGTGTGTGTGTGTGTGTGTGTGTGTGTGTGTGTGTGTGTGTGTGTGTGTGTGTGTGTGTGTGTGTGTGTGTGTGTGTGTGTGTGTGTGTGTGTGTGTGTGTGTGTGTGTGTGTGTGTGTGTGTGTGTGTGTGTGTGTGTGTGTGTGTGTGTGTGTGTGTGTGTGTGTGTGTGTGTGTGTGTGTTGTGTGTGTGTGTGTGTGTGTGTGTGTGTGTGTGTGTGTGTGTGTGTGTGTGTGTGTGTGTGTGTGTGTGTGTGTGTGTGTGTGTGTGTGTGTGTGTGTGTGTGTGTGTGTGTGTGTGTGTGTGTGTGTGTGTGTGTGTGTGTGTGTGTGTGTGTGTGTGTGTGTGTGTGTGTGTGTGTGTGTGTGTGTGTGTGTGTGTGTGTGTGTGTGTGTGTGTGTGTGTGTGTGTGTGTGTGTGTGTGTGTGTGTGTGTGTGTGTGTGTGTGTGTGTGTGTGTGTGTGTGTGTGTGTGTGTGTGTGTGTGTGTGTGTGTGTGTGTGTGTGTGTGTGTGTGTGTGTGTGTGTGTGTGTGTGTGTGTGTGTGTGTGTGTGTGTGTGTGTGTGTGTGTGTGTGTGTGTGTGTGTGTGTGTGTGTGTGTGTGTGTGTGTGTGTGTGTGTGTGTGTGTGTGTGTGTGTGTGTGTGTGTGTGTGTGTGTGTGTGTGTGTGTGTGTGTGTGTGTGTGTGTGTGTGTGTGTGTGTGTGTGTGTGTGTGTGTGTGTGTGTGTGTGTGTGTGTGTGTGTGTGTGTGTGTGTGTGTGTGTGTGTGTGTGTGTGTGTGTGTGTGTGTGTGTGTGTGTGTGTGTGTGTGTGTGTGTGTGTGTGTGTGTGTGTGTGTGTGTGTGTGTGTGTGTGTGTGTGTGTGTGTGTGTGTGTGTGTGTGTGTGTGTGTGTGTGTGTGTGTGTGTGTGTGTGTGTGTGTGTGTGTGTGTGTGTGTGTGTGTGTGTGTGTGTGTGTGTGTGTGTGTGTGTGTGTGTGTGTGTGTGTGTGTGTGTGTGTGTGTGTGTGTGTGTGTGTGTGTGTGTGTGTGTGTGTGTGTGTGTGTGTGTGTGGTGTGTGTGTGTGTGTGTGTGTGTGTGTGTGTGTGTGTGTGTGTGTGTGTGTGTGTGTGTGTGTGTGTGTGTGTGTGTGTGTGTGTGTGTGTGTGTGTGTGTGTGTGTGTGTGTGTGTGTGTGTGTGTGTGTGTGTGTGTGTGTGTGTGTGTGTGTGTGTGTGTGTGTGTGTGTGTGTGTGTGTGTGTGTGTGTGTGTGTGTGTGTGTGTGTGTGTGTGTGTGTGTGTGTGTGTGTGTGTGTGTGTGTGTGTGTGTGTGTGTGTGTGTGTGTGTGTGTGTGTGTGTGTGTGTGTGTGTGTGTGTGTGTGTGTGTGTGTGTGTGTGTGTGTGTGTGTGTGTGTGTGTGTGTGTGTGTGTGTGTGTGTGTGTGTGTGTGTGTGTGTGTGTGTGTGTGTGTGTGTGTGTGTGTGTGTGTGTGTGTGTGTGTGTGTGTGTGTGTGTGTGTGTGTGTGTGTGTGTGTGTGTGTGTGTGTGTGTGTGTGTGTGTGTGTGTGTGTGTGTGTGTGTGTGTGTGTGTGTGTGTGTGTGTGTGTGTGTGTGTGTGTGTGTGTGTGTGTGTGTGTGTGTGTGTGTGTGTGTGTGTGTGTGTGTGTGTGTGTGTGTGTGTGTGTGTGTGTGTGTGTGTGTGTGTGTGTGTGTGTGTGTGTGTGTGTGTGTGTGTGTGTGTGTGTGTGTGTGTGTGTGTGTGTGTGTGTGTGTGTGTGTGTGTGTGTGTGTGTGTGTGTGTGTGTGTGTGTGTGTGTGTGTGTGTGTGTGTGTGTGTGTGTGTGTGTGTGTGTGTGTGTGTGTGTGTGTGTGTGTGTGTGTGTGTGTGTGTGTGTGTGTGTGTGTGTGTGTGTGTGTGTGTGTGTGTGTGTGTGTGTGTGTGTGTGTGTGTGTGTGTGTGTGTGTGTGTGTGTGTGTGTGTGTGTGTGTGTGTGTGTGTGTGTGTGTGTGTGTGTGTGTGTGTGTGTGTGTGTGTGTGTGTGTGTGTGTGTGTTGTGTGTGTGTGTGTGTGTGTGTGTGTGTGTGTGTGTGTGTGTGTGTGTGTGTGTGTGTGTGTGTGTGTGTGTGTGTGTGTGTGTGTGTGTGTGTGTGTGTGTGTGTGTGTGTGTGTGTGTGTGTGTGTGTGTGTGTGTGTGTGTGTGTGTGTGTGTGTGTGTGTGTGTGTGTGTGTGTGTGTGTGTGTGTGTGTGTGTGTGTGTGTGTGTGTGTGTGTGTGTGTGTGTGTGTGTGTGTGTGTGTGTGTGTGTGTGTGTGTGTGTGTGTGTGTGTGTGTGTGTGTGTGTGTGTGTGTGTGTGTGTGTGTGTGTGTGTGTGTGTGTGTGTGTGTGTGTGTGTGTGTGTGTGTGTGTGTGTGTGTGTGTGTGTGTGTGTGTGTGTGTGTGTGTGTGTGTGTGTGTGTGTGTGTGTGTGTGTGTGTGTGTGTGTGTGTGTGTGTGTGTGTGTGTGTGTGTGTGTGTGTGTGTGTGTGTGTGTGTGTGTGTGTGTGTGTGTGTGTGTGTGTGTGTGTGTGTGTGTGTGTGTGTGTGTGTGTGTGTGTGTGTGTGTGTGTGTGTGTGTGTGTGTGTGTGTGTGTGTGTGTGTGTGTGTGTGTGTGTGTGTGTGTGTGTGTGTGTGTGTGTGTGTGTGTGTGTGTGTGTGTGTGTGTGTGTGTGTGTGTGTGTGTGTGTGTGTGTGTGTGTGTGTGTGTGTGTGTGTGTGTGTGTGTGTGTGTGTGTGTGTGTGTGTGTGTGTGTGTGTGTGTGTGTGTGTGTGTGTGTGTGTGTGTGTGTGTGTGTGTGTGTGTGTGTGTGTGTGTGTGTGTGTGTGTGTGTGTGTGTGTGTGTGTGTGTGTGTGTGTGTGTGTGTGTGTGTGTGTGTGTGTGTGTGTGTGTGTGTGTGTGTGTGTGTGTGTGTGTGTGTGTGTGTGTGTGTGTGTGTGTGTGTGTGTGTGTGTGTGTGTGTGTGTGTGTGTGTGTGTGTGTGTGTGTGTGTGTGTGTGTGTGTGTGTGTGTGTGTGTGTGTGTGTGTGTGTGTGTGTGTGTGTGTGTGTGTGTGTGTGTGTGTGTGTGTGTGTGTGTGTGTGTGTGTGTGTGTGTGTGTGTGTGTGTGTGTGTGTGTGTGTGTGTGTGTGTGTGTGTGTGTGTGTGTGTGTGTGTGTGTGTGTGTGTGTGTGTGTGTGTGTGTGTGTGTGTGTGTGTGTGTGTGTGTGTGTGTGTGTGTGTGTGTGTGTGTGTGTGTGTGTGTGTGTGTGTGTGTGTGTGTGTGTGTGTGTGTGTGTGTGTGTGTGTGTGTGTGTGTGTGTGTGTGTGTGTGTGTGTGTGTGTGTGTGTGTGTGTGTGTGTGTGTGTGTGTGTGTGTGTGTGTGTGTGTGTGTGTGTGTGTGTGTGTGTGTGTGTGTGTGGTGTGTGTGTGTGTGTGTGTGTGTGTGTGTGTGTGTGTGTGTGTGTGTGTGTGTGTGTGTGTGTGTGTGTGTGTGTGTGTGTGTGTGTGTGTGTGTGTGTGTGTGTGTGTGTGTGTGTGTGTGTGTGTGTGTGTGTGTGTGTGTGTGTGTGTGTGTGTGTGTGTGTGTGTGTGTGTGTGTGTGTGTGTGTGTGTGTGTGTGTGTGTGTGTGTGTGTGTGTGTGTGTGTGTGTGTGTGTGTGTGTGTGTGTGTGTGTGTGTGTGTGTGTGTGTGTGTGTGTGTGTGTGTGTGTGTGTGTGTGTGTGTGTGTGTGTGTGTGTGTGTGTGTGTGTGTGTGTGTGTGTGTGTGTGTGTGTGTGTGTGTGTGTGTGTGTGTGTGTGTGTGTGTGTGTGTGTGTGTGTGTGTGTGTGTGTGTGTGTGTGTGTGTGTGTGTGTGTGTGTGTGTGTGTGTGTGTGTGTGTGTGTGTGTGTGTGTGTGTGTGTGTGTGTGTGTGTGTGTGTGTGTGTGTGTGTGTGTGTGTGTGTGTGTGTGTGTGTGTGTGTGTGTGTGTGTGTGTGTGTGTGTGTGTGTGTGTGTGTGTGTGTGTGTGTGTGTGTGTGTGTGTGTGTGTGTGTGTGTGTGTGTGTGTGTGTGTGTGTGTGTGTGTGTGTGTGTGTGTGTGTGTGTGTGTGTGTGTGTGTGTGTGTGTGTGTGTGTGTGTGTGTGTGTGTGTGTGTGTGTGTGTGTGTGTGTGTGTGTGTGTGTGTGTGTGTGTGTGTGTGTGTGTGTGTGTGTGTGTGTGTGTGTGTGTGTGTGTGTGTGTGTGTGTGTGTGTGTGTGTGTGTGTGTGTGTGTGTGTGTGTGTGTGTGTGTGTGTGTGTGTGTGTGTGTGTGTGTGTGTGTGTGTGTGTGTGTGTGTGTGTGTGTGTGTGTGTGTGTGTGTGTGTGTGTGTGTGTGTGTGTGTGTGTGTGTGTGTGTGTGTGTGTGTGTGTGTGTGTGTGTGTGTGTGTGTGTGTGTGTGTGTGTGTGTGTGTGTGTGTGTGTGTGTGTGTGTGTGTGTGTGTGTGTGTGTGTGTGTGTGTGTGTGTGTGTGTGTGTGTGTGTGTGTGTGTGTGTGTGTGTGTGTGTGTGTGTGTGTGTGTGTGTGTGTGTGTGTGTGTGTGTGTGTGTGTGTGTGTGTGTGTGTGTGTGTGTGTGTGTGTGTGTGTGTGTGTGTGTGTGTGTGTGTGTGTGTGTGTGTGTGTGTGTGTGTGTGTGTGTGTGTGTGTGTGTGTGTGTGTGTGTGTGTGTGTGTGTGTGTGTGTGTGTGTGTGTGTGTGTGTGTGTGTGTGTGTGTGTGTGTGTGTGTGTGTGTGTGTGTGTGTGTGTGTGTGTGTGTGTGTGTGTGTGTGTGTGTGTGTGTGTGTGTGTGTGTGTGTGTGTGTGTGTGTGTGTGTGTGTGTGTGTGTGTGTGTGTGTGTGTGTGTGTGTGTGTGTGTGTGTGTGTGTGTGTGTGTGTGTGTGTGTGTGTGTGTGTGTGTGTGTGTGTGTGTGTGTGTGTGTGTGTGTGTGTGTGTGTGTGTGTGTGTGTGTGTGTGTGTGTGTGTGTGTGTGTGTGTGTGTGTGTGTGTGTGTGTGTGTGTGTGTGTGTGTGTGTGTGTGTGTGTGTGTGTGTGTGTGTGTGTGTGTGTGTGTGTGTGTGTGTGTGTGTGTGTGTGTGTGTGTGTGTGTGTGTGTGTGTGTGTGTGTGTGTGTGTGTGTGTGTGTGTGTGTGTGTGTGTGTGTGTGTGTGTGTGTGTGTGTGTGTGTGTGTGTGTGTGTGTGTGTGTGTGTGTGTGTGTGTGTGTGTGTGTGTGTGTGTGTGTGTGTGTGTGTGTGTGTGTGTGTGTGTGTGTGTGTGTGTGTGTGTGTGTGTGTGTGTGTGTGTGTGTGTGTGTGTGTGTGTGTGTGTGTGTGTGTGTGTGTGTGTGTGTGTGTGTGTGTGTGTGTGTGTGTGTGTGTGTGTGTGTGTGTGTGTGTGTGTGTGTGTGTGTGTGTGTGTGTGTGTGTGTGTGTGTGTGTGTGTGTGTGTGTGTGTGTGTGTGTGTGTGTGTGTGTGTGTGTGTGTGTGTGTGTGTGTGTGTGTGTGTGTGTGTGTGTGTGTGTGTGTGTGTGTGTGTGTGTGTGTGTGTGTGTGTGTGTGTGTGTGTGTGTGTGTGTGTGTGTGTGTGTGTGTGTGTGTGTGTGTGTGTGTGTGTGTGTGTGTGTGTGTGTGTGTGTGTGTGTGTGTGTGTGTGTGTGTGTGTGTGTGTGTGTGTGTGTGTGTGTGTGTGTGTGTGTGTGTGTGTGTGTGTGTGTGTGTGTGTGTGTGTGTGTGTGTGTGTGTGTGTGTGTGTGTGTGTGTGTGTGTGTGTGTGTGTGTGTGTGTGTGTGTGTGTGTGTGTGTGTGTGTGTGTGTGTGTGTGTGTGTGTGTGTGTGTGTGTGTGTGTGTGTGTGTGTGTGTGTGTGTGTGTGTGTGTGTGTGTGTGTGTGTGTGTGTGTGTGTGTGTGTGTGTGTGTGTGTGTGTGTGTGTGTGTGTGTGTGTGTGTGTGTGTGTGTGTGTGTGTGTGTGTGTGTGTGTGTGTGTGTGTGTGTGTGTGTGTGTGTGTGTGTGTGTGTGTGTGTGTGTGTGTGTGTGTGTGTGTGTGTGTGTGTGTGTGTGTGTGTGTGTGTGTGTGTGTGTGTGTGTGTGTGTGTGTGTGTGTGTGTGTGTGTGTGTGTGTGTGTGTGTGTGTGTGTGTGTGTGTGTGTGTGTGTGTGTGTGTGTGTGTGTGTGTGTGTGTGTGTGTGTGTGTGTGTGTGTGTGTGTGTGTGTGTGTGTGTGTGTGTGTGTGTGTGTGTGTGTGTGTGTGTGTGTGTGTGTGTGTGTGTGTGTGTGTGTGTGTGTGTGTGTGTGTGTGTGTGTGTGTGTGTGTGTGTGTGTGTGTGTGTGTGTGTGTGTGTGTGTGTGTGTGTGTGTGTGTGTGTGTGTGTGTGTGTGTGTGTGTGTGTGTGTGTGTGTGTGTGTGTGTGTGTGTGTGTGTGTGTGTGTGTGTGTGTGTGTGTGTGTGTGTGTGTGTGTGTGTGTGTGTGTGTGTGTGTGTGTGTGTGTGTGTGTGTGTGTGTGTGTGTGTGTGTGTGTGTGTGTGTGTGTGTGTGTGTGTGTGTGTGTGTGTGTGTGTGTGTGTGTGTGTGTGTGTGTGTGTGTGTGTGTGTGTGTGTGTGTGTGTGTGTGTGTGTGTGTGTGTGTGTGTGTGTGTGTGTGTGTGTGTGTGTGTGTGTGTGTGTGTGTGTGTGTGTGTGTGTGTGTGTGTGTGTGTGTGTGTGTGTGTGTGTGTGTGTGTGTGTGTGTGTGTGTGTGTGTGTGTGTGTGTGTGTGTGTGTGTGTGTGTGTGTGTGTGTGTGTGTGTGTGTGTGTGTGTGTGTGTGTGTGTGTGTGTGTGTGTGTGTGTGTGTGTGTGTGTGTGTGTGTGTGTGTGTGTGTGTGTGTGTGTGTGTGTGTGTGTGTGTGTGTGTGTGTGTGTGTGTGTGTGTGTGTGTGTGTGTGTGTGTGTGTGTGTGTGTGTGTGTGTGTGTGTGTGTGTGTGTGTGTGTGTGTGTGTGTGTGTGTGTGTGTGTGTGTGTGTGTGTGTGTGTGTGTGTGTGTGTGTGTGTGTGTGTGTGTGTGTGTGTGTGTGTGTGTGTGTGTGTGTGTGTGTGTGTGTGTGTGTGTGTGTGTGTGTGTGTGTGTGTGTGTGTGTGTGTGTGTGTGTGTGTGTGTGTGTGTGTGTGTGTGTGTGTGTGTGTGTGTGTGTGTGTGTGTGTGTGTGTGTGTGTTGTGTGTGTGTGTGTGTGTGTGTGTGTGTGTGTGTGTGTGTGTGTGTGTGTGTGTGTGTGTGTGTGTGTGTGTGTGTGTGTGTGTGTGTGTGTGTGTGTGTGTGTGTGTGTGTGTGTGTGTGTGTGTGTGTGTGTGTGTGTGTGTGTGTGTGTGTGTGTGTGTGTGTGTGTGTGTGTGTGTGTGTGTGTGTGTGTGTGTGTGTGTGTGTGTGTGTGTGTGTGTGTGTGTGTGTGTGTGTGTGTGTGTGTGTGTGTGTGTGTGTGTGTGTGTGTGTGTGTGTGTGTGTGTGTGTGTGTGTGTGTGTGTGTGTGTGTGTGTGTGTGTGTGTGTGTGTGTGTGTGTGTGTGTGTGTGTGTGTGTGTGTGTGTGTGTGTGTGTGTGTGTGTGTGTGTGTGTGTGTGTGTGTGTGTGTGTGTGTGTGTGTGTGTGTGTGTGTGTGTGTGTGTGTGTGTGTGTGTGTGTGTGTGTGTGTGTGTGTGTGTGTGTGTGTGTGTGTGTGTGTGTGTGTGTGTGTGTGTGTGTGTGTGTGTGTGTGTGTGTGTGTGTGTGTGTGTGTGTGTGTGTGTGTGTGTGTGTGTGTGTGTGTGTGTGTGTGTGTGTGTGTGTGTGTGTGTGTGTGTGTGTGTGTGTGTGTGTGTGTGTGTGTGTGTGTGTGTGTGTGTGTGTGTGTGTGTGTGTGTGTGTGTGTGTGTGTGTGTGTGTGTGTGTGTGTGTGTGTGTGTGTGTGTGTGTGTGTGTGTGTGTGTGTGTGTGTGTGTGTGTGTGTGTGTGTGTGTGTGTGTGTGTGTGTGTGTGTGTGTGTGTGTGTTGTATGTGTGTGTGTGTGTGTGTGTGTGTGTGTGTGTGTGTGTGTGTGTGTGTGTGTGTGTGTGTGTGTGTGTGTGTGTGTGTGTGTGTGTGTGTGTGTGTGTGTGTGTGTGTGTGTGTGTGTGTGTGTGTGTGTGTGTGTGTGTGTGTGTGTGTGTGTGTGTGTGTGTGTGTGTGTGTGTGTGTGTGTGGTGTGTGTGTGTGTGTGTGTGTGTGTGTGTGTGTGTGTGTGTGTGTGTGTGTGTGTGTGTGTGTGTGTGTGTGTGTGTGTGTGTGTGTGTGTGTGTGTGTGTGTGTGTGTGTGTGTGTGTGTGTGTGTGTGTGTGTGTGTGTGTGTGTGTGTGTGTGTGTGTGTGTGTGTGTGTGTGTGTGTGTGTGTGTGTGTGTGTGTGTGTGTGTGTGTGTGTGTGTGTGTGTGTGTGTGTGTGTGTGTGTGTGTGTGTGTGTGTGTGTGTGTGTGTGTGTGTGTGTGTGTGTGTGTGTGTGTGTGTGTGTGTGTGTGTGTGTGTGTGTGTGTGTGTGTGTGTGTGTGTGTGTGTGTGTGTGTGTGTGTGTGTGTGTGTGTGTGTGTGTGTGTGTGTGTGTGTGTGTGTGTGTGTGTGTGTGTGTGTGTGTGTGTGTGTGTGTGTGTGTGTGTGTGTGTGTGTGTGTGTGTGTGTGTGTGTGTGTGTGTGTGTGTGTGTGTGTGTGTGTGTGTGTGTGTGTGTGTGTGTGTGTGTGTGTGTGTGTGTGTGTGTGTGTGTGTGTGTGTGTGTGTGTGTGTGTGTGTGTGTGTGTGTGTGTGTGTGTGTGTGTGTGTGTGTGTGTGTGTGTGTGTGTGTGTGTGTGTGTGTGTGTGTGTGTGTGTGTGTGTGTGTGTGTGTGTGTGTGTGTGTGTGTGTGTGTGTGTGTGTGTGTGTGTGTGTGTGTGTGTGTGTGTGTGTGTGTGTGTGTGTGTGTGTGTGTGTGTGTGTGTGTGTGTGTGTGTGTGTGTGTGTGTGTGTGTGTGTGTGTGTGTGTGTGTGTGTGTGTGTGTGTGTGTGTGTGTGTGTGTGTGTGTGTGTGTGTGTGTGTGTGTGTGTGTGTGTGTGTGTGTGTGTGTGTGTGTGTGTGTGTGTGTGTGTGTGTGTGTGTGTGTGTGTGTGTGTGTGTGTGTGTGTGTGTGTGTGTGTGTGTGTGTGTGTGTGTGTGTGTGTGTGTGTGTGTGTGTGTGTGTGTGTGTGTGTGTGTGTGTGTGTGTGTGTGTGTGTGTGTGTGTGTGTGTGTGTGTGTGTGTGTGTGTGTGTGTGTGTGTGTGTGTGTGTGTGTGTGTGTGTGTGTGTGTGTGTGTGTGTGTGTGTGTGTGTGTGTGTGTGTGTGTGTGTGTGTGTGTGTGTGTGTGTGTGTGTGTGTGTGTGTGTGTGTGTGTGTGTGTGTGTGTGTGTGTGTGTGTGTGTGTGTGTGTGTGTGTGTGTGTGTGTGTGTGTGTGTGTGTGTGTGTGTGTGTGTGTGTGTGTGTGTGTGTGTGTGTGTGTGTGTGTGTGTGTGTGTGTGTGTGTGTGTGTGTGTGTGTGTGTGTGTGTGTGTGTGTGTGTGTGTGTGTGTGTGTGTGTGTGTGTGTGTGTGTGTGTGTGTGTGTGTGTGTGTGTGTGTGTGTGTGTGTGTGTGTGTGTGTGTGTGTGTGTGTGTGTGTGTGTGTGTGTGTGTGTGTGTGTGTGTGTGTGTGTGTGTGTGTGTGTGTGTGTGTGTGTGTGTGTGTGTGTGTGTGTGTGTGTGTGTGTGTGTGTGTGTGTGTGTGTGTGTGTGTGTGTGTGTGTGTGTGTGTGTGTGTGTGTGTGTGTGTGTGTGTGTGTGTGTGTGTGTGTGTGTGTGTGTGTGTGTGTGTGTGTGTGTGTGTGTGTGTGTGTGTGTGTGTGTGTGTGTGTGTGTGTGTGTGTGTGTGTGTGTGTGTGTGTGTGTGTGTGTGTGTGTGTGTGTGTGTGTGTGTGTGTGTGTGTGTGTGTGTGTGTGTGTGTGTGTGTGTGTGTGTGTGTGTGTGTGTGTGTGTGTGTGTGTGTGTGTGTGTGTGTGTGTGTGTGTGTGTGTGTGTGTGTGTGTGTGTGTGTGTGTGTGTGTGTGTGTGTGTGTGTGTGTGTGTGTGTGTGTGTGTGTGTGTGTGTGTGTGTGTGTGTGTGTGTGTGTGTGTGTGTGTGTGTGTGTGTGTGTGTGTGTGTGTGTGTGTGTGTGTGTGTGTGTGTGTGTGTGTGTGTGTGTGTGTGTGTGTGTGTGTGTGTGTGTGTGTGTGTGTGTGTGTGTGTGTGTGTGTGTGTGTGTGTGTGTGTGTGTGTGTGTGTGTGTGTGTGTGTGTGTGTGTGTGTGTGTGTGGGGGGGTGTGTGTGTGTGTGTGTGTGTGTGTGTGTGTGTGTGTGTGTGTGTGTGTGTGTGTGTGTGTGTGTGTGTGTGTGTGTGTGTGTGTGTGTGTGTGTGTGTGTGTGTGTGTGTGTGTGTGTGTGTGTGTGTGTGTGTGTGTGTGTGTGTGTGTGTGTGTGTGTGTGTGTGTGTGTGTGTGTGTGTGTGTGTGTGTGTGTGTGTGTGTGTGTGTGTGTGTGTGTGTGTGTGTGTGTGTGTGTGTGTGTGTGTGTGTGTGTGTGTGTGTGTGTGTGTGTGTGTGTGTGTGTGTGTGTGTGTGTGTGTGTGTGTGTGTGTGTGTGTGTGTGTGTGTGTGTGTGTGTGTGTGTGTGTGTGTGTGTGTGTGTGTGTGTGTGTGTGTGTGTGTGTGTGTGTGTGTGTGTGTGTGTGTGTGTGTGTGTTGTGTGTGTGTGTGTGTGTGTGTGTGTTGTGTGTGTGTGTGTGTGTGTGTGTGTGTGTGTGTGTGTGTGTGTGTGTGTGTGTGTGTGTGTGTGTGTGTGTGTGTGTGTGTGTGTGTGTGTGTGTGTGTGTGTGTGTGTGTGTGTGTGTGTGTGTGTGTGTGTGTGTGTGTGTGTGTGTGTGTGTGTGTGTGTGTGTGTGTGTGTGTGTGTGTGTGTGTGTGTGTGTGTGTGTGTGTGTGTGTGTGTGTGTGTGTGTGTGTGTGTGTGTGTGTGTGTGTGTGTGTGTGTGTGTGTGTGTGTGTGTGTGTGTGTGTGTGTGTGTGTGTGTGTGTGTGTGTGTGTGTGTGTGTGTGTGTGTGTGTGTGTGTGTGTGTGTGTGTGTGTGTGTGTGTGTGTGTGTGTGTGTGTGTGTGTGTGTGTGTGTGTGTGTGTGTGTGTGTGTGTGTGTGTGTGTGTGTGTGTGTGTGTGTGTGTGTGTGTGTGTGTGTGTGTGTGTGTGTGTGTGTGTGTGTGTGTGTGTGTGTGTGTGTGTGTGTGTGTGTGTGTGTGTGTGTGTGTGTGTGTGTGTGTGTGTGTGTGTGTGTGTGTGTGTGTGTGTGTGTGTGTGTGTGTGTGTGTGTGTGTGTGTGTGTGTGTGTGTGTGTGTGTGTGTGTGTGTGTGTGTGTGTGTGTGTGTGTGTGTGTGTGTGTGTGTGTGTGTGTGTGTGTGTGTGTGTGTGTGTGTGTGTGTGTGTGTGTGTGTGTGTGTGTGTGTGTGTGTGTGTGTGTGTGTGTGTGTGTGTGTGTGTGTGTGTGTGTGTGTGTGTGTGTGTGTGTGTGTGTGTGTGTGTGTGTGTGTGTGTGTGTGTGTGTGTGTGTGTGTATGTGTGTGTGTGTGTGTGTGTGTGTGTGTGTGTGTGTGTGTGTGTGTGTGTGTGTGTGTGTGTGTGTGTGTGTGTGTGTGTGTGTGTGTGTGTGTGTGTGTGTGTGTGTGTGTGTGTGTGTGTGTGTGTGTGTGTGTGTGTGTGTGTGTGTGTGTGTGTGTGTGTGTGTGTGTGTGTGTGTGTGTGTGTGTGTGTGTGTGTGTGTGTGTGTGTGTGTGTGTGTGTGTGTGTGTGTGTGTGTGTGTGTGTGTGTGTGTGTGTGTGTGTGTGTGTGTGTGTGTGTGTGTGTGTGTGTGTGTGTGTGTGTGTGTGTGTGTGTGTGTGTGTGTGTGTGTGTGTGTGTGTGTGTGTGTGTGTGTGTGTGTGTGTGTGTGTGTGTGTGTGTGTGTGTGTGTGTGTGTGTGTGTGTGTGTGTGTGTGTGTGTGTGTGTGTGTGTGTGTGTGTGTGTGTGTGTGTGTGTGTGTGTGTGTGTGTGTGTGTGTGTGTGTGTGTGTGTGTGTGTGTGTGTGTGTGTGTGTGTGTGTGTGTGTGTGTGTGTGTGTGTGTGTGTGTGTGTGTGTGTGTGTGTGTGTGTGTGTGTGTGTGTGTGTGTGTGTGTGTGTGTGTGTGTGTGTGTGTGTGTGTGTGTGTGTGTGTGTGTGTGTGTGTGTGTGTGTGTGTGTGTGTGTGTGTGTGTGTGTGTGTGTGTGTGTGTGTGTGTGTGTGTGTGTGTGTGTGTGTGTGTGTGTGTGTGTGTGTGTGTGTGTGTGTGTGTGTGTGTGTGTGTGTGTGTGTGTGTGTGTGTGTGTGTGTGTGTGTGTGTGTGTGTGTGTGTGTGTGTGTGTGTGTGTGTGTGTGTGTGTGTGTGTGTGTGTGTGTGTGTGTGTGTGTGTGTGTGTGTGTGTGTGTGTGTGTGTGTGTGTGTGTGTGTGTGTGTGTGTGTGTGTGTGTGTGTGTGTGTGTGTGTGTGTGTGTGTGTGTGTGTGTGTGTGTGTGTGTGTGTGTGTGTGTGTGTGTGTGTGTGTGTGTGTGTGTGTGTGTGTGTGTGTGTGTGTGTGTGTGTGTGTGTGTGTGTGTGTAATGTGTGTGTGTGTGTGTGTGTGTGTGTGTGTGTGTGTGTGTGTGTGTGTGTGTGTGTGTGTGTGTGTGTGTGTGTGTGTGTGTGTGTGTGTGTGTGTGTGTGTGTGTGTGTGTGTGTGTGTGTGTGTGTGTGTGTGTGTGTGTGTGTGTGTGTGTGTGTGTGTGTGTGTGTGTGTGTGTGTGTGTGTGTGTGTGTGTGTGTGTGTGTGTGTGTGTGTGTGTGTGTGTGTGTGTGTGTGTGTGTGTGTGTGTGTGTGTGTGTGTGTGTGTGTGTGTGTGTGTGTGTGTGTGTGTGTGTGTGTGTGTGTGTGTGTGTGTGTGTGTGTGTGTGTGTGTGTGTGTGTGTGTGTGTGTGTGTGTGTGTGTGTTGTGTGTGTGTGTGTGTGTGTAACTGAAAAAATGTGTGTGTGTGTGTGTGTGTGTGTGTGTGTGTGTGTGTGTGTGTGTGTGTGTGTGTGTGTGTGTGTGTGTGTGTGTGTGTGTGTGTGTGTGTGTGTGTGTGTGTGTGTGTGTGTGTGTGTGTGTGTGTGTGTGTGTGTGTGTGTGTGTGTGTGTGTGTGTGTGTGTGTGTGTGTGTGTGTGTGTGTGTGTGTGTGTGTGTGTGTGTGTGTGTGTGTGTGTGTGTGTGTGTGTGTGTGTGTGTGTGTGTGTGTGTGTGTGTGTGTGTGTGTGTGTGTGTGTGTGTGTGTGTGTGTGTGTGTGTGTGTGTGTGTGTGTGTGTGTGTGTGTGTGTGTGTGTGTGTGTGTGTGTGTGTGTGTGTGTGTGTGTGTGTGTGTGTGTGTGTGTGTGTGTGTGTGTGTGTGTGTGTGTGTGTGTGTGTGTGTGTGTGTGTGTGTGTGTGTGTGTGTGTGTGTGTGTGTGTGTGTGTGTGTGTGTGTGTGTGTGTGTGTGTGTGTGTGTGTGTGTGTGTGTGTGTGTGTGTGTGTGTGTGTGTGTGTGTGTGTGTGTGTGTGTGTGTGTGTGTGTGTGTGTGTGTGTGTGTGTGTGTGTGTGTGTGTGTGTGTGTGTGTGTGTGTGTGTGTGTGTGTGTGTGTGTGTGTGTGTGTGTATGTGTGTGTGTGTGTGTGTGTGTGTGTGTGTGTGTGTGTGTGTGTGTGTGTGTGTGTGTGTGTGTGTGTGTGTGTGTGTGTGTGTGTGTGTGTGTGTGTGTGTGTGTGTGTGTGTGTGTGTGTGTGTGTGTGTGTGTGTGTGTGTGTGTGTGTGTGTGTGTGTGTGTGTGTGTGTGTGTGTGTGTGTGTGTGTGTGTGTGTGTGTGTGTGTGTGTGTGTGTGTGTGTGTGTGTGTGTGTGTGTGTGTGTGTGTGTGTGTGTGTGTGTGTGTGTGTGTGTGTGTGTGTGTGTGTGTGTGTGTGTGTGTGTGTGTGTGTGTGTGTGTGTGTGTGTGTGTGTGTGTGTGTGTGTGTGTGTGTGTGTGTGTGTGTGTGTGTGTGTGTGTGTGTGTGTGTGTGTGTGTGTGTGTGTGTGTGTGTGTGTGTGTGTGTGTGTGTGTGTGTGTGTGTGTGTGTGTGTGTGTGTGTGTGTGTGTGTGTGTGTGTGTGTGTGTGTGTGTGTGTGTGTGTGTGTGTGTGTGTGTGTGTGTGTGTGTGTGTGTGTGTGTGTGTGTGTGTGTGTGTGTGTGTGTGTGTGTGTGTGTGTGTGTGTGTGTGTGTGTGTGTGTGTGTGTGTGTGTGTGTGTGTGTGTGTGTGTGTGTGTGTGTGTGTGTGTGTGTGTGTGTGTGTGTGTGTGTGTGTGTGTGTGTGTGTGTGTGTGTGTGTGTGTGTGTGTGTGTGTGTGTGTGTGTGTGTGTGTGTGTGTGTGTGTGTGTGTGTGTGTGTGTGTGTGTGTGTGTGTGTGTGTGTGTGTGTGTGTGTGTGTGTGTGTGTGTGTGTGTGTGTGTGTGTGTGTGTGTGTGTGTGTGTGTGTGTGTGTGTGTGTGTGTGTGTGTGTGTGTGTGTGTGTGTGTGTGTGTGTGTGTGTGTGTGTGTGTGTGTGTGTGTGTGTGTGTGTGTGTGTGTGTGTGTGTGTGTGTGTGTGTGTGTGTGTGTGTGTGTGTGTGTGTGTGTGTGTGTGTGTGTGTGTGTGTGTGTGTGTGTGTGTGTGTGTGTGTGTGTGTGTTGTGTGTGTGTGTGTGTGTGTGTGTGTGTGTGTGTGTGTGTGTGTGTGTGTGTGTGTGTGTGTGTGTGTGTGTGTGTGTGTGTGTGTGTGTGTGTGTGTGTGTGTGTGTGTGTGTGTGTGTGTGTGTGTGTGTGTGTGTGTGTGTGTGTGTGTGTGTGTGTGTGTGTGTGTGTGTGTGTGTGTGTGTGTGTGTGTGTGTGTGTGTGTGTGTGTGTGTGTGTGTGTGTGTGTGTGTGTGTGTGTGTGTGTGTGTGTGTGTGTGTGTGTGTGTGTGTGTGTGTGTGTGTGTGTGTGTGTGTGTGTGTGTGTGTGTGTGTGTGTGTGTGTGTGTGTGTGTGTGTGTGTGTGTGTGTGTGTGTGTGTGTGTGTGTGTGTGTGTGTGTGTGTGTGTGTGTGTGTGTGTGTGTGTGTGTGTGTGTGTGTGTGTGTGTGTGTGTGTGTGTGTGTGTGTGGTGTGTGTGTGTGTGTGTGTGTGTGTGTGTGTGTGTGTGTGTGTGTGTGTGTGTGTGTGTGTGTGTGTGTGTGTGTGTGTGTGTGTGTGTGTGTGTGTGTGTGTGTGTGTGTGTGTGTGTGTGTGTGTGTGTGTGTGTGTGTGTGTGTGTGTGTGTGTGTGTGTGTGTGTGTGTGTGTGTGTGTGTGTGTGTGTGTGTGTGTGTGTGTGTGTGTGTGTGTGTGTGTGTGTGTGTGTGTGTGTGTGTGTGTGTGTGTGTGTGTGTGTGTGTGTGTGTGTGTGTGTGTGTGTGTGTGTGTGTGTGTGTGTGTGTGTGTGTGTGTGTGTGTGTGTGTGTGTGTGTGTGTGTGTGTGTGTGTGTGTGTGTGTGTGTGTGTGTGTGTGTGTGTGTGTGTGTGTGTGTGTGTGTGTGTGTGTGTGTGTGTGTGTGTGTGTGTGTGTGTGTGTGTGTGTGTGTGTGTGTGTGTGTGTGTGTGTGTGTGTGTGTGTGTGTGTGTGTGTGTGTGTGTGTGTGTGTGTGTGTGTGTGTGTGTGTGTGTGTGTGTGTGTGTGTGTGTGTGTGTGTGTGTGTGTGTGTGTGTGTGTGTGTGTGTGTGTGTGTGTGTGTGTGTGTGTGTGTGTGTGTGTGTGTGTGTGTGTGTGTGTGTGTGTGTGTGTGTGTGTGTGTGTGTGTGTGTGTGTGTGTGTGTGTGTGTGTGTGTGTGTGTGTGTGTGTGTGTGTGTGTGTGTGTGTGTGTGTGTGTGTGTGTGTGTGTGTGTGTGTGTGTGTGTGTGTGTGTGTGTGTGTGTGTGTGTGTGTGTGTGTGTGTGTGTGTGTGTGTGTGTGTGTGTGTGTGTGTGTGTGTGTGTGTGTGTGTGTGTGTGTGTGTGTGTGTGTGTGTGTGTGTGTGTGTGTGTGTGTGTGTGTGTGTGTGTGTGTGTGTGTGTGTGTGTGTGTGTGTGTGTGTGTGTGTGTGTGTGTGTGTGTGTGTGTGTGTGTGTGTGTGTGTGTGTGTGTGTGTGTGTGTGTGTGTGTGTGTGTGTGTGTGTGTGTGTGTGTGTGTGTGTGTGTGTGTGTGTGTGTGTGTGTGTGTGTGTGTGTGTGTGTGTGTGTGTGTGTGTGTGTGTGTGTGTGTGTGTGTGTGTGTGTGTGTGTGTGTGTGTGTGTGTGTGTGTGTGTGTGTGTGTGTGTGTGTGTGTGTGTGTGTGTGTGTGTGTGTGTGTGTGTGTGTGTGTGTGTGTGTGTGTGTGTGTGTGTGTGTGTGTGTGTGTGTGTGTGTGTGTGTGTGTGTGTGTGTGTGTGTGTGTGTGTGTGTGTGTGTGTGTGTGTGTGTGTGTGTGTGTGTGTGTGTGTGTGTGTGTGTGTGTGTGTGTGTGTGTGTGTGTGTGTGTGTGTGTGTGTGTGTGTGTGTGTGTGTGTGTGTGTGTGTGTGTGTGTGTGTGTGTGTGTGTGTGTGTGTGTGTGTGTGTGTGTGTGTGTGTGTGTGTGTGTGTGTGTGTGTGTGTGTGTGTGTGTGTGTGTGTGTGTGTGTGTGTGTGTGTGTGTGTGTGTGTGTGTGTGTGTGTGTGTGTGTGTGTGTGTGTGTGTGTGTGTGTGTGTGTGTGTGTGTGTGTGTGTGTGTGTGTGTGTGTGTGTGTGTGTGTGTGTGTGTGTGTGTGTGTGTGTGTGTGTGTGTGTGTGTGTGTGTGTGTGTGTGTGTGTGTGTGTGTGTGTGTGTGTGTGTGTGTGTGTGTGTGTGTGTGTGTGTGTGTGTGTGTGTGTGTGTGTGTGTGTGTGTGTGTGTGTGTGTGTGTGTGTGTGTGTGTGTGTGTGTGTGTGTGTGTGTGTGTGTGTGTGTGTGTGTGTGTGTGTGTGTGTGTGTGTGTGTGTGTGTGTGTGTGTGTGTGTGTGTGTGTGTGTGTGTGTGTGTGTGTGTGTGTGTGTGTGTGTGTGTGTGTGTGTGTGTGTGTGTGTGTGTGTGTGTGTGTGTGTGTGTGTGTGTGTGTGTGTGTGTGTGTGTGTGTGTGTGTGTGTGTGTGTGTGTGTGTGTGTGTGTGTGTGTGTGTGTGTGTGTGTGTGTGTGTGTGTGTGTGTGTGTGTGTGTGTGTGTGTGTGTGTGTGTGTGTGTGTGTGTGTGTGTGTGTGTGTGTGTGTGTGTGTGTGTGTGTGTGTGTGTGTGTGTGTGTGTGTGTGTGTGTGTGTGTGTGTGTGTGTGTGTGTGTGTGTGTGTGTGTGTGTGTGTGTGTGTGTGTGTGTGTGTGTGTGTGTGTGTGTGTGTGTGTGTGTGTGTGTGTGTGTGTGTGTGTGTGTGTGTGTGTGTGTGTGTGTGTGTGTGTGTGTGTGTGTGTGTGTGTGTGTGTGTGTGTGTGTGTGTGTGTGTGTGTGTGTGTGTGTGTGTGTGTGTGTGTGTGTGTGTGTGTGTGTGTGTGTGTGTGTGTGTGTGTGTGTGTGTGTGTGTGTGTGTGTGTGTGTGTGTGTGTGTGTGTGTGTGTGTGTGTGTGTGTGTGTGTGTGTGTGTGTGTGTGTGTGTGTGTGTGTGTGTGTGTGTGTGTGTGTGTGTGTGTGTGTGTGTGTGTGTGTGTGTGTGTGTGTGTGTGTGTGTGTGTGTGTGTGTGTGTGTGTGTGTGTGTGTGTGTGTGTGTGTGTGTGTGTGTGTGTGTGTGTGTGTGTGTGTGTGTGTGTGTGTGTGTGTGTGTGTGTGTGTGTGTGTGTGTGTGTGTGTGTGTGTGTGTGTGTGTGTGTGTGTGTGTGTGTGTGTGTGTGTGTGTGTGTGTGTGTGTGTGTGTGTGTGTGTGTGTGTGTGTGTGTGTGTGTGTGTGTGTGTGTGTGTGTGTGTGTGTGTGTGTGTGTGTGTGTGTGTGTGTGTGTGTGTGTGTGTGTGTGTGTGTGTGTGTGTGTGTGTGTGTGTGTGTGTGTGTGTGTGTGTGTGTGTGTGTGTGTGTGTGTGTGTGTGTGTGTGTGTGTGTGTGTGTGTGTGTGTGTGTGTGTGTGTGTGTGTGTGTGTGTGTGTGTGTGTGTGTGTGTGTGTGTGTGTGTGTGTGTGTGTGTGTGTGTGTGTGTGTGTGTGTGTGTGTGTGTGTGTGTGTGTGTGTGTGTGTGTGTGTGTGTGTGTGTGTGTGTGTGTGTGTGTGTGTGTGTGTGTGTGTGTGTGTGTGTGTGTGTGTGTGTGTGTGTGTGTGTGTGTGTGTGTGTGTGTGTGTGTGTGTGTGTGTGTGTGTGTGTGTGTGTGTGTGTGTGTGTGTGTGTGTGTGTGTGTGTGTGTGTGTGTGTGTGTGTGTGTGTGTGTGTGGTGTGTGTGTGTGTGTGTGTGTGTGTGTGTGTGTGTGTGTGTGTGTGTGTGTGTGTGTGTGTGTGTGTGTGTGTGTGTGTGTGTGTGTGTGTGTGTGTGTGTGTGTGTGTGTGTGTGTGTGTGTGTGTGTGTGTGTGTGTGTGTGTGTGTGTGTGTGTGTGTGTGTGTGTGTGTGTGTGTGTGTGTGTGTGTGTGTGTGTGTGTGTGTGTGTGTGTGTGTGTGTGTGTGTGTGTGTGTGTGTGGTGTGTGTGTGTGTGTGTGTGTGTGTGTGTGTGTGTGTGTGTGTGTGTGTGTGTGTGTGTGTGTGTGTGTGTGTGTGTGTGTGTGTGTGTGTGTGTGTGTGTGTGTGTGTGTGTGTGTGTGTGTGTGTGTGTGTGTGTGTGTGTGTGTGTGTGTGTGTGTGTGTGTGTGTGTGTGTGTGTGTGTGTGTGTGTGTGTGTGTGTGTGTGTGTGTGTGTGTGTGTGTGTGTGTGTGTGTGTGTGTGTGTGTGTGTGTGTGTGTGTGTGTGTGTGTGTGTGTGTGTGTGTGTGTGTGTGTGTGTGTGTGTGTGTGTGTGTGTGTGTGTGTGTGTGTGTGTGTGTGTGTGTGTGTGTGTGTGTGTGTGTGTGTGTGTGTGTGTGTGTGTGTGTGTGTGTGTGTGTGTGTGTGTGTGTGTGTGTGTGTGTGTGTGTGTGTGTGTGTGTGTGTGTGTGTGTGTGTGTGTGTGTGTGTGTGTGTGTGTGTGTGTGTGTGTGTGTGTGTGTGTGTGTGTGTGTGTGTGTGTGTGTGTGTGTGTGTGTGTGTGTGTGTGTGTGTGTGTGTGTGTGTGTGTGTGTGTGTGTGTGTGTGTGTGTGTGTGTGTGTGTGTGTGTGTGTGTGTGTGTGTGTGTGTGTGTGTGTGTGTGTGTGTGTGTGTGTGTGTGTGTGTGTGTGTGTGTGTGTGTGTGTGTGTGTGTGTGTGTGTGTGTGTGTGTGTGTGTGTGTGTGTGTGTGTGTGTGTGTGTGTGTGTGTGTGTGTGTGTGTGTGTGTGTGTGTGTGTGTGTGTGTGTGTGTGTGTGTGTGTGTGTGTGTGTGTGTGTGTGTGTGTGTGTGTGTGTGTGTGTGTGTGTGTGTGTGTGTGTGTGTGTGTGTGTGTGTGTGTGTGTGTGTGTGTGTGTGTGTGTGTGTGTGTGTGTGTGTGTGTGTGTGTGTGTGTGTGTGTGTGTGTGTGTGTGTGTGTGTGTGTGTGTGTGTGTGTGTGTGTGTGTGTGTGTGTGTGTGTGTGTGTGTGTGTGTGTGTGTGTGTGTGTGTGTGTGTGTGTGTGTGTGTGTGTGTGTGTGTGTGTGTGTGTGTGTGTGTGTGTGTGTGTGTGTGTGTGTGTGTGTGTGTGTGTGTGTGTGTGTGTGTGTGTGTGTGTGTGTGTGTGTGTGTGTGTGTGTGTGTGTGTGTGTGTGTGTGTGTGTGTGTGTGTGTGTGTGTGTGTGTGTGTGTGTGTGTGTGTGTGTGTGTGTGTGTGTGTGTGTGTGTGTGTGTGTGTGTGTGTGTGTGTGTGTGTGTGTGTGTGTGTGTGTGTGTGTGTGTGTGTGTGTGTGTGTGTGTGTGTGTGTGTGTGTGTGTGTGTGTGTGTGTGTGTGTGTGTGTGTGTGTGTGTGTGTGTGTGTGTGTGTGTGTGTGTGTGTGTGTGTGTGTGTGTGTGTGTGTGTGTGTGTGTGTGTGTGTGTGTGTGTGTGTGTGTGTGTGTGTGTGTGTGTGTGTGTGTGTGTGTGTGTGTGTGTGTGTGTGTGTGTGTGTGTGTGTGTGTGTGTGTGTGTGTGTGTGTGTGTGTGTGTGTGTGTGTGTGTGTGTGTGTGTGTGTGTGTGTGTGTGTGTGTGTGTGTGTGTGTGTGTGTGTGTGTGGTGTGTGTGTGTGTGTGTGTGTGTGTGTGTGTGTGTGTGTGTGTGTGTGTGTGTGTGTGTGTGTGTGTGTGTGTGTGTGTGTGGTGTGTGTGTGTGTGTGTGTGTGTGTGTGTGTGTGTGTGTGTGTGTGTGTGTGTGTGTGTGTGTGTGTGTGTGTGTGTGTGTGTGTGTGTGTGTGTGTGTGTGTGTGTGTGTGTGTGTGTGTGTGTGTGTGTGTGTGTGTGTGTGTGTGTGTGTGTGTGTGTGTGTGTGTGTGTGTGTGTGTGTGTGTGTGTGTGTGTGTGTGTGTGTGTGTGTGTGTGTGTGTGTGTGTGTGTGTGTGTGTGTGTGTGTGTGTGTGTGTGTGTGTGTGTGTGTGTGTGTGTGTGTGTGTGTGTGTGTGTGTGTGTGTGTGTGTGTGTGTGTGTGTGTGTGTGTGTGTGTGTGTGTGTGTGTGTGTGTGTGTGTGTGTGTGTGTGTGTGTGTGTGTGTGTGTGTGTGTGTGTGTGTGTGTGTGTGTGTGTGTGTGTGTGTGTGTGTGTGTGTGTGTGTGTGTGTGTGTGTGTGTGTGTGTGTGTGTGTGTGTGTGTGTGTGTGTGTGTGTGTGTGTGTGTGTGTGTGTGTGTGTGTGTGTGTGTGTGTGTGTGTGTGTGTGTGTGTGTGTGTGTGTGTGTGTGTGTGTGTGTGTGTGTGTGTGTGTGTGTGTGTGTGTGTGTGTGTGTGTGTGTGTGTGTGTGTGTGTGTGTGTGTGTGTGTGTGTGTGTGTGTGTGTAGTGTGTGTGTGTGTGTGTGTGTGTGTGTGTGTGTGTGTGTGTGTGTGTGTGTGTGTGTGTGTGTGTGTGTGTGTGTGTGTGTGTGTGTGTGTGTGTGTGTGTGTGTGTGTGTGTGTGTGTGTGTGTGTGTGTGTGTGTGTGTGTGTGTGTGTGTGTGTGTGTGTGTGTGTGTGTGTGTGTGTGTGTGTGTGTGTGTGTGTGTGTGTGTGTGTGTGTGTGTGTGTGTGTGTGTGTGTGTGTGTGTGTGTGTGTGTGTGTGTGTGTGTGTGTGTGTGTGTGTGTGTGTGTGTGTGTGTGTGTGTGTGTGTGTGTGTGTGTGTGTGTGTGTGTGTGTGTGTGTGTGTGTGTGTGTGTGTGTGTGTGTGTGTGTGTGTGTGTGTGTGTGTGTGTGTGTGTGTGTGTGTGTGTGTGTGTGTGTGTGTGTGTGTGTGTGTGTGTGTGTGTGTGTGTGTGTGTGTGTGTGTGTGTGTGTGTGTGTGTGTGTGTGTGTGTGTGTGTGTGTGTGTGTGTGTGTGTGTGTGTGTGTGTGTGTGTGTGTGTGTGTGTGTGTGTGTGTGTGTGTGTGTGTGTGTGTGTGTGTGTGTGTGTGTGTGTGTGTGTGTGTGTGTGTGTGTGTGTGTGTGTGTGTGTGTGTGTGTGTGTGTGTGTGTGTGTGTGTGTGTGTGTGTGTGTGTGTGTGTGTGTGTGTGTGTGTGTGTGTGTGTGTGTGTGTGTGTGTGTGTGTGTGTGTGTGTGTGTGTGTGTGTGTGTGTGTGTGTGTGTGTGTGTGTGTGTGTGTGTGTGTGTGTGTGTGTGTGTGTGTGTGTGTGTGTGTGTGTGTGTGTGTGTGTGTGTGTGTGTGTGTGTGTGTGTGTGTGTGTGTGTGTGTGTGTGTGTGTGTGTGTGTGTGTGTGTGTGTGTGTGTGTGTGTGTGTGTGTGTGTGTGTGTGTGTGTGTGTGTGTGTGTGTGTGTGTGTGTGTGTGTGTGTGTGTGTGTGTGTGTGTGTGTGTGTGTGTGTGTGTGTGTGTGTGTGTGTGTGTGTGTGTGTGTGTGTGTGTGTGTGTGTGTGTGTGTGTGTGTGTGTGTGTGTGTGTGTGTGTGTGTGTGTGTGTGTGTGTGTGTGTGTGTGTGTGTGTGTGTGTGTGTGTGTGTGTGTGTGTGTGTGTGTGTGTGTGTGTGTGTGTGTGTGTGTGTGTGTGTGTGTGTGTGTGTGTGTGTGTGTGTGTGTGTGTGTGTGTGTGTGTGTGTGTGTGTGTGTGTGTGTGTGTGTGTATATATATGTGTGTGTGTGTGTATATGTATGTATGTGTGTATATGTGTGTGTGTGTGTGTGTGTGTGTGTGTGTGTGTGTGTATGTGTGTGTGTGTGTGTGTGTGTGTGTGTGTGTGTGTGTGTGTGTGTGTGTGTGTGTGTGTGTGTGTGTGTGTGTGTGTGTGTGTGTGTGTGTGTGTGTGTGTGTGTGTGTGTGTGTGTGTGTGTGTGTGTGTGTGTGTGTGTGTGTGTGTGTGTGTGTGTGTGTGTGTGTGTGTGTGTGTGTGTGTGTGTGTGTGTGTGTGTGTGTGTGTGTGTGTGTGTGTGTGTGTGTGTGTGTGTGTGTGTGTGTGTGTGTGTGTGTGTGTGTGTGTGTGTGTGTGTGTGTGTGTGTGTGTGTGTGTGTGTGTGTGTGTGTGTGTGTGTGTGTGTGTGTGTGTGTGTGTGTGTGTGTGTGTGTGTGTGTGTGTGTGTGTGTGTGTGTGTGTGTGTGTGTGTGTGTGTGTGTGTGTGTGTGTGTGTGTGTGTGTGTGTGTGTGTGTGTGTGTGTGTGTGTGTGTGTGTGTGTGTGTGTGTGTGTGTGTGTGTGTGTGTGTGTGTGTGTGTGTGTGTGTGTGTGTGTGTGTGTGTGTGTGTGTGTGTGTGTGTGTGTGTGTGTGTGTGTGTGTGTGTGTGTGTGTGTGTGTGTGTGTGTGTGTGTGTGTGTGTGTGTGTGTGTGTGTGTGTGTGTGTGTGTGTGTGTGTGTGTGTGTGTGTGTGTGTGTGTGTGTGTGTGTGTGTGTGTGTGTGTGTGTGTGTGTGTGTGTGTGTGTGTGTGTGTGTGTGTGTGTGTGTGTGTGTGTGTGTGTGTGTGTGTGTGTGTGTGTGTGTGTGTGTGTGTGTGTGTGTGTGTGTGTGTGTGTGTGTGTGTGTGTGTGTGTGTGTGTGTGTGTGTGTGTGTGTGTGTGTGTGTGTGTGTGTGTGTGTGTGTGTGTGTGTGTGTGTGTGTGTGTGTGTGTGTGTGTGTGTGTGTGTGTGTGTGTGTGTGTGTGTGTGTGTGTGTGTGTGTGTGTGTGTGTGTGTGTGTGTGTGTGTGTGTGTGTGTGTGTGTGTGTGTGTGTGTGTGTGTGTGTGTGTGTGTGTGTGTGTGTGTGTGTGTGTGTGTGTGTGTGTGTGTGTGTGTGTGTGTGTGTGTGTGTGTGTGTGTGTGTGTGTGTGTGTGTGTGTGTGTGTGTGTGTGTGTGTGTGTGTGTGTGTGTGTGTGTGTGTGTGTGTGTGTGTGTGTGTGTGTGTGTGTGTGTGTGTGTGTGTGTGTGTGTGTGTGTGTGTGTGTGTGTGTGTGTGTGTGTGTGTGTGTGTGTGTGTGTGTGTGTGTGTGTGTGTGTGTGTGTGTGTGTGTGTGTGTGTGTGTGTGTGTGTGTGTGTGTGTGTGTGTGTGTGTGTGTGTGTGTGTGTGTGTGTGTGTGTGTGTGTGTGTGTGTGTGTGTGTGTGTGTGTGTGTGTGTGTGTGTGTGTGTGTGTGTGTGTGTGTGTGTGTGTGTGTGTGTGTGTGTGTGTGTGTGTGTGTGTGTGTGTGTGTGTGTGTGTGTGTGTGTGTGTGTGTGTGTGTGTGTGTGTGTGTGTGTGTGTGTGTGTGTGTGTGTGTGTGTGTGTGTGTGTGTGTGTGTGTGTGTGTGTGTATGTGTGTGTGTGTGTGTGTGTGTGTGTGTGTGTGTGTGTGTGTGTGTGTGTGTGTGTGTGTGTGTGTGTGTGTGTGTGTGTGTGTGTGTGTGTGTGTGTGTGTGTGTGTGTGTGTGTGTGTGTGTGTGTGTGTGTGTGTGTGTGTGTGTGTGTGTGTGTGTGTGTGTGTGTGTGTGTGTGTGTGTGTGTGTGTGTGTGTGTGTGTGTGTGTGTGTGTGTGTGTGTGTGTGTGTGTGTGTGTGTGTGTGTGTGTGTGTGTGTGTGTGTGTGTGTGTGTGTGTGTGTGTGTGTGTGTGTGTGTGTGTGTGTGTGTGTGTGTGTGTGTGTGTGTGTGTGTGTGTGTGTGTGTGTGTGTGTGTGTGTGTGTGTGTGTGTGTGTGTGTGTGTGTGTGTGTGTGTGTGTGTGTGTGTGTGTGTGTGTGTGTGTGTGTGTGTGTGTGTGTGTGTGTGTGTGTGTGTGTGTGTGTGTGTGTGTGTGTGTGTGTGTGTGTGTGTGTGTGTGTGTGTGTGTGTGTGTGTGTGTGTGTGTGTGTGTGTGTGTGTGTGTGTGTGTGTGTGTGTGTGTGTGTGTGTGTGTGTGTGTGTGTGTGTGTGTGTGTGTGTGTGTGTGTGTGTGTGTGTGTGTGTGTGTGTGTGTGTGTGTGTGTGTGTGTGTGTGTGTGTGTGTGTGTGTGTGTGTGTGTGTGTGTGTGTGTGTGTGTGTGTGTGTGTGTGTGTGTGTGTGTGTGTGTGTGTGTGTGTGTGTGTGTGTGTGTGTGTGTGTGTGTGTGTGTGTGTGTGTGTGTGTGTGTGTGTGTGTGTGTGTGTGTGTGTGTGTGTGTGTGTGTGTGTGTGTGTGTGTGTGTGTGTGTGTGTGTGTGTGTGTGTGTGTGTGTGTGTGTGTGTGTGTGTGTGTGTGTGTGTGTGTGTGTGTGTGTGTGTGTGTGTGTGTGTGTGTGTGTGTGTGTGTGTGTGTGTGTGTGTGTGTGTGTGTGTGTGTGTGTGTGTGTGTGTGTGTGTGTGTGTGTGTGTGTGTGTGTGTGTGTGTGTGTGTGTGTGTGTGTGTGTGTGTGTGTGTGTGTGTGTGTGTGTGTGTGTGTGTGTGTGTGTGTGTGTGTGTGTGTGTGTGTGTGTGTGTGTGTGTGTGTGTGTGTGTGTGTGTGTGTGTGTGTGTGTGTGTGTGTGTGTGTGTGTGTGTGTGTGTGTGTGTGTGTGTGTGTGTGTGTGTGTGTGTGTGTGTGTGTGTGTGTGTGTGTGTGTGTGTGTGTGTGTGTGTGTGTGTGTGTGTGTGTGTGTGTGTGTGTGTGTGTGTGTGTGTGTGTGTGTGTGTGTGTGTGTGTGTGTGTGTGTGTGTGTGTGTGTGTGTGTGTGTGTGTGTGTGTGTGTGTGTGTGTGTGTGTGTGTGTGTGTGTGTGTGTGTGTGTGTGTGTGTGTGTGTGTGTGTGTGTGTGTGTGTGTGTGTGTGTGTGTGTGTGTGTGTGTGTGTGTGTGTGTGTGTGTGTGTGTGTGTGTGTGTGTGTGTGTGTGTGTGTGTGTGTGTGTGTGTGTGTGTGTGTGTGTGTGTGTGTGTGTGTGTGTGTGTGTGTGTGTGTGTGTGTGTGTGTGTGTGTGTGTGTGTGTGTGTGTGTGTGTGTGTGTGTGTGTGTGTGTGTGTGTGTGTGTGTGTGTGTGTGTGTGTGTGTGTGTGTGTGTGTGTGTGTGTGTGTGTGTGTGTGTGTGTGTGTGTGTGTGTGTGTGTGTGTGTGTGTGTGTGTGTGTGTGTGTGTGTGTGTGTGTGTGTGTGTGTGTGTGTGTGTGTGTGTGTGTGTGTGTGTGTGTGTGTGTGTGTGTGTGTGTGTGTGTGTGTGTGTGTGTGTGTGTGTGTGTGTGTGTGTGTGTGTGTTGTGTGTGTGTGTGTGTGTGTGTGTGTGTGTGTGTGTGTGTGTGTGTGTGTGTGTGTGTGTGTGTGTGTGTGTGTGTGTGTGTGTGTGTGTGTGTGTGTGTGTGTGTGTGTGTGTGTGTGTGTGTGTGTGTGTGTGTGTGTGTGTGTGTGTGTGTGTGTGTGTGTGTGTGTGTGTGTGTGTGTGTGTGTGTGTGTGTGTGTGTGTGTGTGTGTGTGTGTGTGTGTGTGTGTGTGTGTGTGTGTGTGTGTGTGTGTGTGTGTGTGTGTGTGTGTGTGTGTGTGTGTGTGTGTGTGTGTGTGTGTGTGTGTGTGTGTGTGTGTGTGTGTGTGTGTGTGTGTGTGTGTGTGTGTGTGTGTGTGTGTGTGTGTGTGTGTGTGTGTGTGTGTGTGTGTGTGTGTGTGTGTGTGTGTGTGTGTGTGTGTGTGTGTGTGTGTGTGTGTGTGTGTGTGTGTGTGTGTGTGTGTGTGTGTGTGTGTGTGTGTGTGTGTGTGTGTGTGTGTGTGTGTGTGTGTGTGTGTGTGTGTGTGTGTGTGTGTGTGTGTGTGTGTGTGTGTGTGTGTGTGTGTGTGTGTGTGTGTGTGTGTGTGTGTGTGTGTGTGTGTGTGTGTGTGTGTGTGTGTGTGTGTGTGTGTGTGTGTGTGTGTGTGTGTGTGTGTGTGTGTGTGTGTGTGTGTGTGTGTGTGTGTGTGTGTGTGTGTGTGTGTGTGTGTGTGTGTGTGTGTGTGTGTGTGTGTGTGTGTGTGTGTGTGTGTGTGTGTGTGTGTGTGTGTGTGTGTGTGTGTGTGTGTGTGTGTGTGTGTGTGTGTGTGTGTGTGTGTGTGTGTGTGTGTGTGTGTGTGTGTGTGTGTGTGTGTGTGTGTGTGTGTGTGTGTGTGTGTGTGTGTGTGTGTGTGTGTGTGTGTGTGTGTGTGTGTGTGTGTGTGTGTGTGTGTGTGTGTGTGTGTGTGTGTGTGTGTGTGTGTGTGTGTGTGTGTGTGTGTGTGTGTGTGTGTGTGTGTGTGTGTGTGTGTGTGTGTGTGTGTGTGTGTGTGTGTGTGTGTGTGTGTGTGTGTGTGTGTGTGTGTGTGTGTGTGTGTGTGTGTGTGTGTGTGTGTGTGTGTGTGTGTGTGTGTGTGTGTGTGTGTGTGTGTGTGTGTGTGTGTGTGTGTGTGTGTGTGTGTGTGTGTGTGTGTGTGTGTGTGTGTGTGTGTGTGTGTGTGTGTGTGTGTGTGTGTGTGTGTGTGTGTGTGTGTGTGTGTGTGTGTGTGTGTGTGTGTGTGTGTGTGTGTGTGTGTGTGTGTGTGTGTGTGTGTGTGTGTGTGTGTGTGTGTGTGTGTGTGTGTGTGTGTGTGTGTGTGTGTGTGTGTGTGTGTGTGTGTGTGTGTGTGTGTGTGTGTGTGTGTGTGTGTGTGTGTGTGTGTGTGTGTGTGTGTGTGTGTGTGTGTGTGTGTGTGTGTGTGTGTGTGTGTGTGTGTGTGTGTGTGTGTGTGTGTGTGTGTGTGTGTGTGTGTGTGTGTGTGTGTGTGTGTGTGTGTGTGTGTGTGTGTGTGTGTGTGTGTGTGTGTGTGTGTGTGTGTGTGTGTGTGTGTGTGTGTGTGTGTGTGTGTGTGTGTGTGTGTGTGTGTGTGTGTGTGTGTGTGTGTGTGTGTGTGTGTGTGTGTGTGTGTGTGTGTGTGTGTGTGTGTGTGTGTGTGTGTGTGTGTGTGTGTGTGTGTGTGTGTGTGTGTGTGTGTGTGTGTGTGTGTGTGTGTGTGTGTGTGTGTGTGTGTGTGTGTGTGTGTGTGTGTGTGTGTGTGTGTGTGTGTGTGTGTGTGTGTGTGTGTGTGTGTGTGTGTGTGTGTGTGTGTGTGTGTGTGTGTGTGTGTGTGTGTGTGTGTGTGTGTGTGTGTGTGTGTGTGTGTGTGTGTGTGTGTGTGTGTGTGTGTGTGTGTGTGTGTGTGTGTGTGTGTGTGTGTGTGTGTGTGTGTGTGTGTGTGTGTGTGTGTGTGTGTGTGTGTGTGTGTGTGTGTGTGTGTGTGTGTGTGTGTGTGTGTGTGTGTGTGTGTGTGTGTGTGTGTGTGTGTGTGTATGTGTGTGTGTGTGTGTGTGTGTTGTGTGTGTGTGTGTGTGTGTGTGTGTGTGTGTGTGTGTGTGTGTGTGTGTGTGTGTGTGTGTGTGTGTGTGTGTGTGTGTGTGTGTGTGTGTGTGTGTGTGTGTGTGTGTGTGTGTGTGTGTGTGTGTGTGTGTGTGTGTGTGTGTGTGTGTGTGTGTGTGTGTGTGTGTGTGTGTGTGTGTGTGTGTGTGTGTGTGTGTGTGTGTGTGTGTGTGTGTGTGTGTGTGTGTGTGTGTGTGTGTGTGTGTGTGTGTGTGTGTGTGTGTGTGTGTGTGTGTGTGTGTGTGTGTGTGTGTGTGTGTGTGTGTGTGTGTGTGTGTGTGTGTGTGTGTGTGTGTGTGTGTGTGTGTGTGTGTGTGTGTGTGTGTGTGTGTGTGTGTGTGTGTGTGTGTGTGTGTGTGTGTGTGTGTGTGTGTGTGTGTGTGTGTGTGTGTGTGTGTGTGTGTGTGTGTGTGTGTGTGTGTGTGTGTGTGTGTGTGTGTGTGTGTGTGTGTGTGTGTGTGTGTGTGTGTGTGTGTGTGTGTGTGTGTGTGTGTGTGTGTGTGTGTGTGTGTGTGTGTGTGTGTGTGTGTGTGTGTGTGTGTGTGTGTGTGTGTGTGTGTGTGTGTGTGTGTGTGGGGGTGTGTGTGTGTGTGTGTGTGTGTGTGTGTGTGTGTGTGTGTGTGTGTGTGTGTGTGTGTGTGTGTGTGTGTGTGTGTGTGTGTTGTGTGTGTGTGTGTGTGTGTGTGTGTGTGTGTGTGTGTGTGTGTGTGTGTGTGTGTGTGTGTGTGTGTGTGTGTGTGTGTGTGTGTGTGTGTGTGTGTGTGTGTGTGTGTGTGTGTGTGTGTGTGTGTGTGTGTGTGTGTGTGTGTGTGTGTGTGTGTGTGTGTGTGTGTGTGTGTGTGTGTGTGTGTGTGTGTGTGTGTGTGTGTGTGTGTGTGTGTGTGTGTGTGTGTGTGTGTGTGTGTGTGTGTGTGTGTGTGTGTGTGTGTGTGTGTGTGTGTGTGTGTGTGTGTGTGTGTGTGTGGTGTGTGTGTGTGTGTGTGTGTGTGTGTGTGTGTGTGTGTGTGTGTGTGTGTGTGTGTGTGTGTGTGTGTGTGTGTGTGTGTGTGTGTGTGTGTGTGTGTGTGTGTGTGTGTGTGTGTGTGTGTGTGTGTGTGTGTGTGTGTGTGTGTGTGTGTGTGTGTGTGTGTGTGTGTGTGTGTGTGTGTGTGTGTGTGTGTGTGTGTGTGTGTGTGTGTGTGTGTGTGTGTGTGTGTGTGTGTGTGTGTGTGTGTGTGTGTGTGTGTGTGTGTGTGTGTGTGTGTGTGTGTGTGTGTGTGTGTGTGTGTGTGTGTGTGTGTGTGTGTGTGTGTGTGTGTGTGTGTGTGTGTGTGTGTGTGTGTGTGTGTGTGTGTGTGTGTGTGTGTGTGTGTGTGTGTGTGTGTGTGTGTGTGTGTGTGTGTGTGTGTGTGTGTGTGTGTGTGTGTGTGTGTGTGTGTGTGTGTGTGTGTGTGTGTGTGTGTGTGTGTGTGTGTGTGTGTGTGTGTGTGTGTGTGTGTGTGTGTGTGTGTGTGTGTGTGTGTGTGTGTGTGTGTGTGTGTGTGTGTGTGTGTGTGTGTGTGTGTGTGTGTGTGTGTGTGTGTGTGTGTGTGTGTGTGTGTGTGTGTGTGTGTGTGTGTGTGTGTGTGTGTGTGTGTGTGTGTGTGTGTGTGTGTGTGTGTGTGTGTGTGTGTGTGTGTGTGTGTGTGTGTGTGTGTGTGTGTGTGTGTGTGTGTGTGTGTGTGTGTGTGTGTGTGTGTGTGTGTGTGTGTGTGTGTGTGTGTGTGTGTGTGTGTGTGTGTGTGTGTGTGTGTGTGTGTGTGTGTGTGTGTGTGTGTGTGTGTGTGTGTGTGTGTGTGTGTGTGTGTGTGTGTGTGTGTGTGTGTGTGTGTGTGTGTGTGTGTGTGTGTGTGTGTGTGTGTGTGTGTGTGTGTGTGTGTGTGTGTGTGTGTGTGTGTGTGTGTGTGTGTGTGTGTGTGTGTGTGTGTGTGTGTGTGTGTGTGTGTGTGTGTGTGTGTGTGTGTGTGTGTGTGTGTGTGTGTGTGTGTGTGTGTGTGTGTGTGTGTGTGTGTGTGTGTGTGTGTGTGTGTGTGTGTGTGTGTGTGTGTGTGTGTGTGTGTGTGTGTGTGTGTGTGTGTGTGTGTGTGTGTGTGTGTGTGTGTGTGTGTGTGTGTGTGTGTGTGTGTGTGTGTGTGTGTGTGTGTGTGTGTGTGTGTGTGTGTGTGTGTGTGTGTGTGTGTGTGTGTGTGTGTGTGTGTGTGTGTGTGTGTGTGTGTGTGTGTGTGTGTGTGTGTGTGTGTGTGTGTGTGTGTGTGTGTGTGTGTGTGTGTGTGTGTGTGTGTGTGTGTGTGTGTGTGTGTGTGTGTGTGTGTGTGTGTGTGTGTGTGTGTGTGTGTGTGTGTGTGTGTGTGTGTGTGTGTGTGTGTGTGTGTGTGTGTGTGTGTGTGTGTGTGTGTGTGTGTGTGTGTGTGTGTGTGTGTGTGTGTGTGTGTGTGTGTGTGTGTGTGTGTGTGTGTGTGTGTGTGTGTGTGTGTGTGTGTGTGTGTGTGTGTGTGTGTGTGTGTGTGTGTGTGTGTGTGTGTGTGTGTGTGTGTGTGTGTGTGTGTGTGTGTGTGTGTGTGTGTGTGTGTGTGTGTGTGTGTGTGTGTGTGTGTGTGTGTGTGTGTGTGTGTGTGTGTGTGTGTGTGTGTGTGTGTGTGTGTGTGTGTGTGTGTGTGTGTGTGTGTGTGTGTGTGTGTGTGTGTGTGTGTGTGTGTGTGTGTGTGTGTGTGTGTGTGTGTGTGTGTGTGTGTGTGTGTGTGTGTGTGTGTGTGTGTGTGTGTGTGTGTGTGTGTGTGTGTGTGTGTGTGTGTGTGTGTGTGTGTGTGTGTGTGTGTGTGTGTGTGTGTGTGTGTGTGTGTGTGTGTGTGTGTGTGTGTGTGTGTGTGTGTGTGTGTGTGTGTGTGTGTGTGTGTGTGTGTGTGTGTGTGTGTGTGTGTGTGTGTGTGTGTGTGTGTGGTGTGTGTGTGTGTGTGTGTGTGTGTGTGTGTGTGTGTGTGTGTGTGTGTGTGTGTGTGTGTGTGTGTGTGTGTGTGTGTGTGTGTGTGTGTGTGTGTGTGGTGTGTGTGTGTGTGTGTGTGTGTGTGTGTGTGTGTGTGTGTGTGTGTGTGTGTGTGTGTGTGTGTGTGTGTGTGTGTGTGTGTGTGTGTGTGTGTGTGTGTGTGTGTGTGTGTGTGTGTGTGTGTGTGTGTGTGTGTGTGTGTGTGTGTGTGTGTGTGTGTGTGTGTGTGTGTGTGTGTGTGTGTGTGTGTGTGTGTGTGTGTGTGTGTGTGTGTGTGTGTGTGTGTGTGTGTGTGTGTGTGTGTGTGTGTGTGTGTGTGTGTGTGTGTGTGTGTGTGTGTGTGTGTGTGTGTGTGTGTGTGTGTGTGTGTGTGTGTGTGTGTGTGTGTGTGTGTGTGTGTGTGTGTGTGTGTGTGTGTGTGTGTGTGTGTGTGTGTGTGTGTGTGTGTGTGTGTGTGTGTGTGTGTGTGTGTGTGTGTGTGTGTGTGTGTGTGTGTGTGTGTGTGTGTGTGTGTGTGTGTGTGTGTGTGTGTGTGTGTGTGTGTGTGTGTGTGTGTGTGTGTGTGTGTGTGTGTGTGTGTGTGTGTGTGTGTGTGTGTGTGTGTGTGTGTGTGTGTGTGTGTGTGTGTGTGTGTGTGTGTGTGTGTGTGTGTGTGTGTGTGTGTGTGTGTGTGTGTGTGTGTGTGTGTGTGTGTGTGTGTGTGTGTGTGTGTGTGTGTGTGTGTGTGTGTGTGTGTGTGTGTGTGTGTGTGTGTGTGTGTGTGTGTGTGTGTGTGTGTGTGTGTGTGTGTGTGTGTGTGTGTGTGTGTGTGTGTGTGTGTGTGTGTGTGTGTGTGTGTGTGTGTGTGTGTGTGTGTGTGTGTGTGTGTGTGTGTGTGTGTGTGTGTGTGTGTGTGTGTGTGTGTGTGTGTGTGTGTGTGTGTGTGTGTGTGTGTGTGTGTGTGTGTGTGTGTGTGTGTGTGTGTGTGTGTGTGTGTGTGTGTGTGTGTGTGTGTGTGTGTGTGTGTGTGTGTGTGTGTGTGTGTGTGTGTGTGTGTGTGTGTGTGTGTGTGTGTGTGTGTGTGTGTGTGTGTGTGTGTGTGTGTGTGTGTGTGTGTGTGTGTGTGTGTGTGTGTGTGTGTGTGTGTGTGTGTGTGTGTGTGTGTGTGTGTGTGTGTGTGTGTGTGTGTGTGTGTGTGTGTGTGTGTGTGTGTGTGTGTGTGTGTGTGTGTGTGTGTGTGTGTGTGTGTGTGTGTGTGTGTGTGTGTGTGTGTGTGTGTGTGTGTGTGTGTGTGTGTGTGTGTGTGTGTGTGTGTGTGTGTGTGTGTGTGTGTGTGTGTGTGTGTGTGTGTGTGTGTGTGTGTGTGTGTGTGTGTGTGTGTGTGTGTGTGTGTGTGTGTGTGTGTGTGTGTGTGTGTGTGTGTGTGTGTGTGTGTGTGTGTGTGTGTGTGTGTGTGTGTGTGTGTGTGTGTGTGTGTGTGTGTGTGTGTGTGTGTGTGTGTGTGTGTGTGTGTGTGTGTGTGTGTGTGTGTGTGTGTGTGTGTGTGTGTGTGTGTGTGTGTGTGTGTGTGTGTGTGTGTGTGTGTGTGTGTGTGTGTGTGTGTGTGTGTGTGTGTGTGTGTGTGTGTGTGTGTGTGTGTGTGTGTGTGTGTGTGTGTGTGTGTGTGTGTGTGTGTGTGTGTGTGTGTGTGTGTGTGTGTGTGTGTGTGTGTGTGTGTGTGTGTGTGTGTGTGTGTGTGTGTGTGTGTGTGTGTGTGTGTGTGTGTGTGTGTGTGTGTGTGTGTGTGTGTGTGTGTGTGTGTGTGTGTGTGTGTGTGTGTGTGTGTGTGTGTGTGTGTGTGTGTGTGTGTGTGTGTGTGTGTGTGTGTGTGTGTGTGTGTGTGTGTGTGTGTGTGTGTGTGTGTGTGTGTGTGTGTGTGTGTGTGTGTGTGTGTGTGTGTGTGTGTGTGTGTGTGTGTGTGTGTGTGTGTGTGTGTGTGTGTGTGTGTGTGTGTGTGTGTGTGTGTGTGTGTGTGTGTGTGTGTGTGTGTGTGTGTTGTGTGTGTGTGTGTGTGTGTGTGTGTGTGTGTGTGTGTGTGTGTGTGTGTGTGTGTGTGTGTGTGTGTGTGTGTGTGTGTGTGTGTGTGTGTGTGTGTGTGTGTGTGTGTGTGTGTGTGTGTGTGTGTGTGTGTGTGTGTGTGTGTGTGTGTGTGTGTGTGTGTGTGTGTGTGTGTGTGTGTGTGTGTGTGTGTGTGTGTGTGTGTGTGTGTGTGTGTGTGTGTGTGTGTGTGTGTGTGTGTGTGTGTGTGTGTGTGTGTGTGTGTGTGTGTGTGTGTGTGTGTGTGTGTGTGTGGTGTGTGTGTGTGTGTGTGTGTGTGTGTGTGTGTGTGTGTGTGTGTGTGTGTGTGTGTGTGTGTGTGTGTGTGTGTGTGTGTGTGTGTGTGTGTGTGTGTGTGTGTGTGTGTGTGTGTGTGTGTGTGTGTGTGTGTGTGTGTGTGTGTGTGTGTGTGTGTGTGTGTGTGTGTGTGTGTGTGTGTGTGTGTGTGTGTGTGTGTGTGTGTGTGTGTGTGTGTGTGTGTGTGTGTGTGTGTGTGTGTGTGTGTGTGTGTGTGTGTGTGTGTGTGTGTGTGTGTGTGTGTGTGTGTGTGTGTGTGTGTGTGTGTGTGTGTGTGTGTGTGTGTGTGTGTGTGTGTGTGTGTGTGTGTGTGTGTGTGTGTGTGTGTGTGTGTGTGTGTGTGTGTGTGTGTGTGTGTGTGTGTGTGTGTGTGTGTGTGTGTGTGTGTGTGTGTGTGTGTGTGTGTGTGTGTGTGTGTGTGTGTGTGTGTGTGTGTGTGTGTGTGTGTGTGTGTGTGTGTGTGTGTGTGTGTGTGTGTGTGTGTGTGTGTGTGTGTGTGTGTGTGTGTGTGTGTGTGTGTGTGTGTGTGTGTGTGTGTGTGTGTGTGTGTGTGTGTGTGTGTGTGTGTGTGTGTGTGTGTGTGTGTGTGTGTGTGTGTGTGTGTGTGTGTGTGTGTGTGTGTGTGTGTGTGTGTGTGTGTGTGTGTGTGTGTGTGTGTGTGTGTGTGTGTGTGTGTGTGTGTGTGTGTGTGTGTGTGTGTGTGTGTGTGTGTGTGTGTGTGTGTGTGTGTGTGTGTGTGTGTGTGTGTGTGTGTGTGTGTGTGTGTGTGTGTGTGTGTGTGTGTGTGTGTGTGTGTGTGTGTGTGTGTGTGTGTGTGTGTGTGTGTGTGTGTGTGTGTGTGTGTGTGTGTGTGTGTGTGTGTGTGTGTGTGTGTGTGTGTGTGTGTGTGTGTGTGTGTGTGTGTGTGTGTGTGTGTGTGTGTGTGTGTGTGTGTGTGTGTGTGTGTGTGTGTGTGTGTGTGTGTGTGTGTGTGTGTGTGTGTGTGTGTGTGTGTGTGTGTGTGTGTGTGTGTGTGTGTGTGTGTGTGTGTGTGTGTGTGTGTGTGTGTGTGTGTGTGTGTGTGTGTGTGTGTGTGTGTGTGTGTGTGTGTGTGTGTGTGTGTGTGTGTGTGTGTGTGTGTGTGTGTGTGTGTGTGTGTGTGTGTGTGTGTGTGTGTGTGTGTGTGTGTGTGTGTGTGTGTGTGTGTGTGTGTGTGTGTGTGTGTGTGTGTGTGTGTGTGTGTGTGTGTGTGTGTGTGTGTGTGTGTGTGTGTGTGTGTGTGTGTGTGTGTGTGTGTGTGTGTGTGTGTGTGTGTGTGTGTGTGTGTGTGTGTGTGTGTGTGTGTGTGTGTGTGTGTGTGTGTGTGTGTGTGTGTGTGTGTGTGTGTGTGTGTGTGTGTGTGTGTGTGTGTGTGTGTGTGTGTGTGTGTGTGTGTGTGTGTGTGTGTGTGTGTGTGTGTGTGTGTGTGTGTGTGTGTGTGTGTGTGTGTGTGTGTGTGTGTGTGTGTGTGTGTGTGTGTGTGTGTGTGTGTGTGTGTGTGTGTGTGTGTGTGTGTGTGTGTGTGTGTGTGTGTGTGTGTGTGTGTGTGTGTGTGTGTGTGTGTGTGTGTGTGTGTGTGTGTGTGTGTGTGTGTGTGTGTGTGTGTGTGTGTGTGTGTGTGTGTGTGTGTGTGTGTGTGTGTGTGTGTGTGTGTGTGTGTGTGTGTGTGTGTGTGTGTGTGTGTGTGTGTGTGTGTGTGTGTGTGTGTGTGTGTGTGTGTGTGTGTGTGGTGTGTGTGTGTGTGTGTGTGTGTGTGTGTGTGTGTGTGTGTGTGTGTGTGTGTGTGTGTGTGTGTGTGTGTGTGTGTGTGTGTGTGTGTGTGTGTGTGTGTGTGTGTGTGTGTGTGTGTGTGTGTGTGTGTGTGTGTGTGTGTGTGTGTGTGTGTGTGTGTGTGTGTGTGTGTGTGTGTGTGTGTGTGTGTGTGTGTGTGTGTGTGTGTGTGTGTGTGTGTGTGTGTGTGTGTGTGTGTGTGTGTGTGTGTGTGTGTGTGTGTGTGTGTGTGTGTGTGTGTGTGTGTGTGTGTGTGTGTGTGTGTGTGTGTGTGTGTGTGTGTGTGTGTGTGTGTGTGTGTGTGTGTGTGTGTGTGTGTGTGTGTGTGTGTGTGTGTGTGTGTGTGTGTGTGTGTGTGTGTGTGTGTGTGTGTGTGTGTGTGTGTGTGTGTGTGTGTGTGTGTGTGTGTGTGTGTGTGTGTGTGTGTGTGTGTGTGTGTGTGTGTGTGTGTGTGTGTGTGTGTGTGTGTGTGTGTGTGTGTGTGTGTGTGTGTGTGTGTGTGTGTGTGTGTGTGTGTGTGTGTGTGTGTGTGTGTGTGTGTGTGTGTGTGTGTGTGTGTGTGTGTGTGTGTGTGTGTGTGTGTGTGTGTGTGTGTGTGTGTGTGTGTGTGTGTGTGTGTGTGTGTGTGTGTGTGTGTGTGTGTGTGTGTGTGTGTGTGTGTGTGTGTGTGTGTGTGTGTGTGTGTGTGTGTGTGTGTGTGTGTGTGTGTGTGTGTGTGTGTGTGTGTGTGTGTGTGTGTGTGTGTGTGTGTGTGTGTGTGTGTGTGTGTGTGTGTGTGTGTGTGTGTGTGTGTGTGTGTGTGTGTGTGTGTGTGTGTGTGTGTGTGTGTGTGTGTGTGTGTGTGTGTGTGTGTGTGTGTGTGTGTGTGTGTGTGTGTGTGTGTGTGTGTGTGTGTGTGTGTGTGTGTGTGTGTGTGTGTGTGTGTGTGTGTGTGTGTGTGTGTGTGTGTGTGTGTGTGTGTGTGTGTGTGTGTGTGTGTGTGTGTGTGTGTGTGTGTGTGTGTGTGTGTGTGTGTGTGTGTGTGTGTGTGTGTGTGTGTGTGTGTGTGTGTGTGTGTGTGTGTGTGTGTGTGTGTGTGTGTGTGTGTGTGTGTGTGTGTGTGTGTGTGTGTGTGTGTGTGTGTGTGTGTGTGTGTGTGTGTGTGTGTGTGTGTGTGTGTGTGTGTGTGTGTGTGTGTGTGTGTGTGTGTGTGTGTGTGTGTGTGTGTGTGTGTGTGTGTGTGTGTGTGTGTGTGTGTGTGTGTGTGTGTGTGTGTGTGTGTGTGTGTGTGTGTGTGTGTGTGTGTGTGTGTGTGTGTGTGTGTGTGTGTGTGTGTGTGTGTGTGTGTGTGTGTGTGTGTGTGTGTGTGTGTGTGTGTGTGTGTGTGTGTGTGTGTGTGTGTGTGTGTGTGTGTGTGTGTGTGTGTGTGTGTGTGTGTGTGTGTGTGTGTGTGTGTGTGTGTGTGTGTGTGTGTGTGTGTGTGTGTGTGTGTGTGTGTGTGTGTGTGTGTGTGTGTGTGTGTGTGTGTGTGTGTGTGTGTGTGTGTGTGTGTGTGTGTGTGTGTGTGTGTGTGTGTGTGTGTGTGTGTGTGTGTGTGTGTGTGTGTGTGTGTGTGTGTGTGTGTGTG
>NW_026894196.1:135000-142500 GCF_032452875.1 Bos javanicus
TGTGTGTGTGTGTGTGTGTGTGTGTGTGTGTGTGTGTGTGTGTGTGTGTGTGTGTGTGTGTGTGTGTGTGTGTGTGTGTGTGTGTGTGTGTGTGTGTGTGTGTGTGTGTGTGTGTGTGTGTGTGTGTGTGTGTGTGTGTGTGTGTGTGTGTGTGTGTGTGTGTGTGTGTGTGTGTGTGTGTGTGTGTGTGTGTGTGTGTGTGTGTGTGTGTGTGTGTGTGTGTGTGTGTGTGTGTGTGTGTGTGTGTGTGTGTGTGTGTGTGTGTGTGTGTGTGTGTGTGTGTGTGTGTGTGTGTGTGTGTGTGTGTGTGTGTGTGTGTGTGTGTGTGTGTGTGTGTGTGTGTGTGTGTGTGTGTGTGTGTGTGTGTGTGTGTGTGTGTGTGTGTGTGTGTGTGTGTGTGTGTGTGTGTGTGTGTGTGTGTGTGTGTGTGTGTGTGTGTGTGTGTGTGTGTGTGTGTGTGTGTGTGTGTGTGTGTGTGTGTGTGTGTGTGTGTGTGTGTGTGTGTGTGTGTGTGTGTGTGTGTGTGTGTGTGTGTGTGTGTGTGTGTGTGTGTGTGTGTGTGTGTGTGTGTGTGTGTGTGTGTGTGTGTGTGTGTGTGTGTGTGTGTGTGTGTGTGTGTGTGTGTGTGTGTGTGTGTGTGTGTGTGTGTGTGTGTGTGTGTGTGTGTGTGTGTGTGTGTGTGTGTGTGTGTGTGTGTGTGTGTGTGTGTGTGTGTGTGTGTGTGTGTGTGTGTGTGTGTGTGTGTGTGTGTGTGTGTGTGTGTGTGTGTGTGTGTGTGTGTGTGTGTGTGTGTGTGTGTGTGTGTGTGTGTGTGTGTGTGTGTGTGTGTGTGTGTGTGTGTGTGTGTGTGTGTGTGTGTGTGTGTGTGTGTGTGTGTGTGTGTGTGTGTGTGTGTGTGTGTGTGTGTGTGTGTGTGTGTGTGTGTGTGTGTGTGTGTGTGTGTGTGTGTGTGTGTGTGTGTGTGTGTGTGTGTGTGTGTGTGTGTGTGTGTGTGTGTGTGTGTGTGTGTGTGTGTGTTGTGTGTGTGTGTGTGTGTGTGTGTGTGTGTGTGTGTGTGTGTGTGTGTGTGTGTGTGTGTGTGTGTGTGTGTGTGTGTGTGTGTGTGTGTGTGTGTGTGTGTGTGTGTGTGTGTGTGTGTGTGTGTGTGTGTGTGTGTGTGTGTGTGTGTGTGTGTGTGTGTGTGTGTGTGTGTGTGTGTGTGTGTGTGTGTGTGTGTGTGTGTGTGTGTGTGTGTGTGTGTGTGTGTGTGTGTGTGTGTGTGTGTGTGTGTGTGTGTGTGTGTGTGTGTGTGTGTGTGTGTGTGTGTGTGTGTGTGTGTGTGTGTGTGTGTGTGTGTGTGTGTGTGTGTGTGTGTGTGTGTGTGTGTGTGTGTGTGTGTGTGTGTGTGTGTGTGTGTGTGTGTGTGTGTGTGTGTGTGTGTGTGTGTGTGTGTGTGTGTGTGTGTGTGTGTGTGTGTGTGTGTGTGTGTGTGTGTGTGTGTGTGTGTGTGTGTGTGTGTGTGTGTGTGTGTGTGTGTGTGTGTGTGTGTGTGTGTGTGTGTGTGTGTGTGTGTGTGTGTGTGTGTGTGTGTGTGTGTGTGTGTGTGTGTGTGTGTGTGTGTGTGTGTGTGTGTGTGTGTGTGTGTGTGTGTGTGTGTGTGTGTGTGTGTGTGTGTGTGTGTGTGTGTGTGTGTGTGTGTGTGTGTGTGTGTGTGTGTGTGTGTGTGTGTGTGTGTGTGTGTGTGTGTGTGTGTGTGTGTGTGTGTGTGTGTGTGTGTGTGTGTGTGTGTGTGTGTGTGTGTGTGTGTGTGTGTGTGTGTGTGTGTGTGTGTGTGTGTGTGTGTGTGTGTGTGTGTGTGTGTGTGTGTGTGTGTGTGTGTGTGTGTGTGTGTGTGTGTGTGTGTGTGTGTGTGTGTGTGTGTGTGTGTGTGTGTGTGTGTGTGTGTGTGTGTGTGTGTGTGTGTGTGTGTGTGTGTGTGTGTGTGTGTGTGTGTGTGTGTGTGTGTGTGTGTGTGTGTGTGTGTGTGTGTGTGTGTGTGTGTGTGTGTGTGTGTGTGTGTGTGTGTGTGTGTGTGTGTGTGTGTGTGTGTGTGTGTGTGTGTGTGTGTGTGTGTGTGTGTGTGTGTGTGTGTGTGTGTGTGTGTGTGGTGTGTGTGTGTGTGTGTGTGTGTGTGTGTGTGTGTGTGTGTGTGTGTGTGTGTGTGTGTGTGTGTGTGTGTGTGTGTGTGTGTGTGTGTGTGTGTGTGTGTGTGTGTGTGTGTGTGTGTGTGTGTGTGTGTGTGTGTGTGTGTGTGTGTGTGTGTGTGTGTGTGTGTGTGTGTGTGTGTGTGTGTGTGTGTGTGTGTGTGTGTGTGTGTGTGTGTGTGTGTGTGTGTGTGTGTGTGTGTGTGTGTGTGTGTGTGTGTGTGTGTGTGTGTGTGTGTGTGTGTGTGTGTGTGTGTGTGTGTGTGTGTGTGTGTGTGTGTGTGTGTGTGTGTGTGTGTGTGTGTGTGTGTGTGTGTGTGTGTGTGTGTGTGTGTGTGTGTGTGTGTGTGTGTGTGTGTGTGTGTGTGTGTGTGTGTGTGTGTGTGTGTGTGTGTGTGTGTGTGTGTGTGTGTGTGTGTGTGTGTGTGTGTGTGTGTGTGTGTGTGTGTGTGTGTGTGTGTGTGTGTGTGTGTGTGTGTGTGTGTGTGTGTGTGTGTGTGTGTGTGTGTGTGTGTGTGTGTGTGTGTGTGTGTGTGTGTGTGTGTGTGTGTGTGTGTGTGTGTGTGTGTGTGTGTGTGTGTGTGTGTGTGTGTGTGTGTGTGTGTGTGTGTGTGTGTGTGTGTGTGTGTGTGTGTGTGTGTGTGTGTGTGTGTGTGTGTGTGTGTGTGTGTGTGTGTGTGTGTGTGTGTGTGTGTGTGTGTGTGTGTGTGTGTGTGTGTGTGTGTGTGTGTGTGTGTGTGTGTGTGTGTGTGTGTGTGTGTGTGTGTGTGTGTGTGTGTGTGTGTGTGTGTGTGTGTGTGTGTGTGTGTGTGTGTGTGTGTGTGTGTGTGTGTGTGTGTGTGTGTGTGTGTGTGTGTGTGTGTGTGTGTGTGTGTGTGTGTGTGTGTGTGTGTGTGTGTGTGTGTGTGTGTGTGTGTGTGTGTGTGTGTGTGTGTGTGTGTGTGTGTGTGTGTGTGTGTGTGTGTGTGTGTGTGTGTGTGTGTGTGTGTGTGTGTGTGTGTGTGTGTGTGTGTGTGTGTGTGTGTGTGTGTGTGTGTGTGTGTGTGTGTGTGTGTGTGTGTGTGTGTGTGTGTGTGTGTGTGTGTGTGTGTGTGTGTGTGTGTGTGTGTGTGTGTGTGTGTGTGTGTGTGTGTGTGTGTGTGTGTGTGTGTGTGTGTGTGTGTGTGTGTGTGTGTGTGTGTGTGTGTGTGTGTGTGTGTGTGTGTGTGTGTGTGTGTGTGTGTGTGTGTGTGTGTGTGTGTGTGTGTGTGTGTGTGTGTGTGTGTGTGTGTGTGTGTGTGTGTGTGTGTGTGTGTGTGTGTGTGTGTGTGTGTGTGTGTGTGTGTGTGTGTGTGTGTGTGTGTGTGTGTGTGTGTGTGTGTGTGTGTGTGTGTGTGTGTGTGTGTGTGTGTGTGTGTGTGTGTGTGTGTGTGTGTGTGTGTGTGTGTGTGTGTGTGTGTGTGTGTGTGTGTGTGTGTGTGTGTGTGTGTGTGTGTGTGTGTGTGTGTGTGTGTGTGTGTGTGTGTGTGTGTGTGTGTGTGTGTGTGTGTGTGTGTGTGTGTGTGTGTGTGTGTGTGTGTGTGTGTGTGTGTGTGTGTGTGTGTGTGTGTGTGTGTGTGTGTGTGTGTGTGTGTGTGTGTGTGTGTGTGTGTGTGTGTGTGTGTGTGTGTGTGTGTGTGTGTGTGTGTGTGTGTGTGTGTGTGTGTGTGTGTGTGTGTGTGTGTGTGTGTGTGTGTGTGTGTGTGTGTGTGTGTGTGTGTGTGTGTGTGTGTGTGTGTGTGTGTGTGTGTGTGTGTGTGTGTGTGTGTGTGTGTGTGTGTGTGTGTGTGTGTGTGTGTGTGTGTGTGTGTGTGTGTGTGTGTGTGTGTGTGTGTGTGTGTGTGTGTGTGTGTGTGTGTGTGTGTGTGTGTGTGTGTGTGTGTGTGTGTGTGTGTGTGTGTGTGTGTGTGTGTGTGTGTGTGTGTGTGTGTGTGTGTGTGTGTGTGTGTGTGTGTGTGTGTGTGTGTGTGTGTGTGTGTGTGTGTGTGTGTGTGTGTGTGTGTGTGTGTGTGTGTGTGTGTGTGTGTGTGTGTGTGTGTGTGTGTGTGTGTGTGTGTGTGTGTGTGTGTGTGTGTGTGTGTGTGTGTGTGTGTGTGTGTGTGTGTGTGTGTGTGTGTGTGTGTGTGTGTGTGTGTGTGTGTGTGTGTGTGTGTGTGTGTGTGTGTGTGTGTGTGTGTGTGTGTGTGTGTGTGTGTGTGTGTGTGTGTGTGTGTGTGTGTGTGTGTGTGTGTGTGTGTGTGTGTGTGTGTGTGTGTGTGTGTGTGTGTGTGTGTGTGTGTGTGTGTGTGTGTGTGTGTGTGTGTGTGTGTGTGTGTGTGTGTGTGTGTGTGTGTGTGTGTGTGTGTGTGTGTGTGTGTGTGTGTGTGTGTGTGTGTGTGTGTGTGTGTGTGTGTGTGTGTGTGTGTGTGTGTGTGTGTGTGTGTGTGTGTGTGTGTGTGTGTGTGTGTGTGTGTGTGTGTGTGTGTGTGTGTGTGTGTGTGTGTGTGTGTGTGTGTGTGTGTGTGTGTGTGTGTGTGTGTGTGTGTGTGTGTGTGTGTGTGTGTGTGTGTGTGTGTGTGTGTGTGTGTGTGTGTGTGTGTGTGTGTGTGTGTGTGTGTGTGTGTGTGTGTGTGTGTGTGTGTGTGTGTGTGTGTGTGTGTGTGTGTGTGTGTGTGTGTGTGTGTGTGTGTGTGTGTGTGTGTGTGTGTGTGTGTGTGTGTGTGTGTGTGTGTGTGTGTGTGTGTGTGTGTGTGTGTGTGTGTGTGTGTGTGTGTGTGTGTGTGTGTGTGTGTGTGTGTGTGTGTGTGTGTGTGTGTGTGTGTGTGTGTGTGTGTGTGTGTGTGTGTGTGTGTGTGTGTGTGTGTGTGTGTGTGTGTGTGTGTGTGTGTGTGTGTGTGTGTGTGTGTGTGTGTGTGTGTGTGTGTGTGTGTGTGTGTGTGTGTGTGTGTGTGTGTGTGTGTGTGTGTGTGTGTGTGTGTGTGTGTGTGTGTGTGTGTGTGTGTGTGTGTGTGTGTGTGTGTGTGTGTGTGTGTGTGTGTGTGTGTGTGTGTGTGTGTGTGTGTGTGTGTGTGTGTGTGTGTGTGTGTGTGTGTGTGTGTGTGTGTGTGTGTGTGTGTGTGTGTGTGTGTGTGTGTGTGTGTGTGTGTGTGTGTGTGTGTGTGTGTGTGTGTGTGTGTGTGTGTGTGTGTGTGTGTGTGTGTGTGTGTGTGTGTGTGTGTGTGTGTGTGTGTGTGTGTGTGTGTGTGTGTGTGTGTGTGTGTGTGTGTGTGTGTGTGTGTGTGTGTGTGTGTGTGTGTGTGTGTGTGTGTGTGTGTGTGTGTGTGTGTGTGTGTGTGTGTGTGTGTGTGTGTGTGTGTGTGTGTGTGTGTGTGTGTGTGTGTGTGTGTGTGTGTGTGTGTGTGTGTGTGTGTGTGTGTGTGTGTGTGTGTGTGTGTGTGTGTGTGTGTGTGTGTGTGTGTGTGTGTGTGTGTGTGTGTGTGTGTGTGTGTGTGTGTGTGTGTGTGTGTGTGTGTGTGTGTGTGTGTGTGTGTGTGTGTGTGTGTGTGTGTGTGTGTGTGTGTGTGTGTGTGTGTGTGTGTGTGTGTGTGTGTGTGTGTGTGTGTGTGTGTGTGTGTGTGTGTGTGTGTGTGTGTGTGTGTGTGTGTGTGTGTGTGTGTGTGTGTGTGTGTGTGTGTGTGTGTGTGTGTGTGTGTGTGTGTGTGTGTGTGTGTGTGTGTGTGTGTGTGTGTGTGTGTGTGTGTGTGTGTGTGTGTGTGTGTGTGTGTGTGTGTGTGTGTGTGTGTGTGTGTGTGTGTGTGTGTGTGTGTGTGTGTGTGTGTGTGTGTGTGTGTGTGTGTGTGTGTGTGTGTGTGTGTGTGTGTGTGTGTGTGTGTGTGTGTGTGTGTGTGTGTGTGTGTGTGTGTGTGTGTGTGTGTGTGTGTGTGTGTGTGTGTGTGTGTGTGTGTGTGTGTGTGTGTGTGTGTGTGTGTGTGTGTGTGTGTGTGTGTGTGTGTGTGTGTGTGTGTGTGTGTGTGTGTGTGTGTGTGTGTGTGTGTGTGTGTGTGTGTGTGTGTGTGTGTGTGTGTGTGTGTGTGTGTGTGTGTGTGTGTGTGTGTGTGTGTGTGTGTGTGTGTGTGTGTGTGTGTGTGTGTGTGTGTGTGTGTGTGTGTGTGTGTGTGTGTGTGTGTGTGTGTGTGTGTGTGTGTGTGTGTGTGTGTGTGTGTGTGTGTGTGTGTGTGTGTGTGTGTGTGTGTGTGTGTGTGTGTGTGTGTGTGTGTGTGTGTGTGTGTGTGTGTGTGTGTGTGTGTGTGTGTGTGTGTGTGTGTGTGTGTGTGTGTGTGTGTGTGTGTGTGTGTGTGTGTGTGTGTGTGTGTGTGTGTGTGTGTGTGTGTGTGTGTGTGTGTGTGTGTGTGTGTGTGTGTGTGTGTGTGTGTGTGTGTGTGTGTGTGTGTGTGTGTGTGTGTGTGTGTGTGTGTGTGTGTGTGTGTGTGTGTGTGTGTGTGTGTGTGTGTGTGTGTGTGTGTGTGTGTGTGTGTGTGTGTGTGTGTGTGTGTGTGTGTGTGTGTGTGTGTGTGTGTGTGTGTGTGTGTGTGTGTGTGTGTGTGTGTGTGTGTGTGTGTGTGTGTGTGTGTGTGTGTGTGTGTGTGTGTGTGTGTGTGTGTGTGTGTGTGTGTGTGTGTGTGTGTGTGTGTGTGTGTGTGTGTGTGTGTGTGTGTGTGTGTGTGTGTGTGTGTGTGTGTGTGTGTGTGTGTGTGTGTGTGTGTGTGTGTGTGTGTGTGTGTGTGTGTGTGTGTGTGTGTGTGTGTGTGTGTGTGTGTGTGTGTGTGTGTGTGTGTGTGTGTGTGTGTGTGTGTGTGTGTGTGTGTGTGTGTGTGTGTGTGTGTGTGTGTGTGTGTGTGTGTGTGTGTGTGTGTGTGTGTGTGTGTGTGTGTGTGTGTGTGTGTGTGTGTGTGTGTGTGTGTGTGTGTGTGTGTGTGTGTGTGTGTGTGTGTGTGTGTGTGTGTGTGTGTGTGTGTGTGTGTGTGTGTGTGTGTGTGTGTGTGTGTGTGTGTGTGTGTGTGTGTGTGTGTGTGTGTGTGTGTGTGTGTGTGTGTGTGTGTGTGTGTGTGTGTGTGTGTGTGTGTGTGTGTGTGTGTGTGTGTGTGTGTGTGTGTGTGTGTGTGTGTGTGTGTGTGTGTGTGTGTGTGTGTGTGTGTGTGTGTGTGTGTGTGTGTGTGTGTGTGTGTGTGTGTGTGTGTGTGTGTGTGTGTGTGTGTGTGTGTGTGTGTGTGTGTGTGTGTGTGTGTGTGTGTGTGTGTGTGTGTGTGTGTGTGTGTGTGTGTGTGTGTGGTGTGTGTGTGTGTGTGTGTGTGTGTGTGTGTGT
>NW_026894196.1:147500-173233 GCF_032452875.1 Bos javanicus
GTGTGTGTGTGTGTGTGTGTGTGTGTGTGTGTGTGTGTGTGTGTGTGTGTGTGTGTGTGTGTGTGTGTGTGTGTGTGTGTGTGTGTGTGTGTGTGTGTGTGTGTGTGTGTGTGTGTGTGTGTGTGTGTGTGTGTGTGTGTGTGTGTGTGTGTGTGTGTGTGTGTGTGTGTGTGTGTGTGTGTGTGTGTGTGTGTGTGTGTGTGTGTGTGTGTGTGTGTGTGTGTGTGTGTGTGTGTGTGTGTGTGTGTGTGTGTGTGTGTGTGTGTGTGTGTGTGTGTGTGTGTGTGTGTGTGTGTGTGTGTGTGTGTGTGTGTGTGTGTGTGTGTGTGTGTGTGTGTGTGTGTGTGTGTGTGTGTGTGTGTGTGTGTGTGTGTGTGTGTGTGTGTGTGTGTGTGTGTGTGTGTGTGTGTGTGTGTGTGTGTGTGTGTGTGTGTGTGTGTGTGTGTGTGTGTGTGTGTGTGTGTGTGTGTGTGTGTGTGTGTGTGTGTGTGTGTGTGTGTGTGTGTGTGTGTGTGTGTGTGTGTGTGTGTGTGTGTGTGTGTGTGTGTGTGTGTGTGTGTGTGTGTGTGTGTGTGTGTGTGTGTGTGTGTGTGTGTGTGTGTGTGTGTGTGTGTGTGTGTGTGTGTGTGTGTGTGTGTGTGTGTGTGTGTGTGTGTGTGTGTGTGTGTGTGTGTGTGTGTGTGTGTGTGTGTGTGTGTGTGTGTGTGTGTGTGTGTGTGTGTGTGTGTGTGTGTGTGTGTGTGTGTGTGTGTGTGTGTGTGTGTGTGTGTGTGTGTGTGTGTGTGTGTGTGTGTGTGTGTGTGTGTGTGTGTGTGTGTGTGTGTGTGTGTGTGTGTGTGTGTGTGTGTGTGTGTGTGTGTGTGTGTGTGTGTGTGTGTGTGTGTGTGTGTGTGTGTGTGTGTGTGTGTGTGTGTGTGTGTGTGTGTGTGTGTGTGTGTGTGTGTGTGTGTGTGTGTGTGTGTGTGTGTGTGTGTGTGTGTGTGTGTGTGTGTGTGTGTGTGTGTGTGTGTGTGTGTGTGTGTGTGTGTGTGTGTGTGTGTGTGTGTGTGTGTGTGTGTGTGTGTGTGTGTGTGTGTGTGTGTGTGTGTGTGTGTGTGTGTGTGTGTGTGTGTGTGTGTGTGTGTGTGTGTGTGTGTGTGTGTGTGTGTGTGTGTGTGTGTGTGTGTGTGTGTGTGTGTGTGTGTGTGTGTGTGTGTGTGTGTGTGTGTGTGTGTGTGTGTGTGTGTGTGTGTGTGTGTGTGTGTGTGTGTGTGTGTGTGTGTGTGTGTGTGTGTGTGTGTGTGTGTGTGTGTGTGTGTGTGTGTGTGTGTGTGTGTGTGTGTGTGTGTGTGTGTGTGTGTGTGTGTGTGTGTGTGTGTGTGTGTGTGTGTGTGTGTGTGTGTGTGTGTGTGTGTGTGTGTGTGTGTGTGTGTGTGTGTGTGTGTGTGTGTGTGTGTGTGTGTGTGTGTGTGTGTGTGTGTGTGTGTGTGTGTGTGTGTGTGTGTGTGTGTGTGTGTGTGTGTGTGTGTGTGTGTGTGTGTGTGTGTGTGTGTGTGTGTGTGTGTGTGTGTGTGTGTGTGTGTGTGTGTGTGTGTGTGTGTGTGTGTGTGTGTGTGTGTGTGTGTGTGTGTGTGTGTGTGTGTGTGTGTGTGTGTGTGTGTGTGTGTGTGTGTGTGTGTGTGTGTGTGTGTGTGTGTGTGTGTGTGTGTGTGTGTGTGTGTGTGTGTGTGTGTGTGTGTGTGTGTGTGTGTGTGTGTGTGTGTGTGTGTGTGTGTGTGTGTGTGTGTGTGTGTGTGTGTGTGTGTGTGTGTGTGTGTGTGTGTGTGTGTGTGTGTGTGTGTGTGTGTGTGTGTGTGTGTGTGTGTGTGTGTGTGTGTGTGTGTGTGTGTGTGTGTGTGTGTGTGTGTGTGTGTGTGTGTGTGTGTGTGTGTGTGTGTGTGTGTGTGTGTGTGTGTGTGTGTGTGTGTGTGTGTGTGTGTGTGTGTGTGTGTGTGTGTGTGTGTGTGTGTGTGTGTGTGTGTGTGTGTGTGTGTGTGTGTGTGTGTGTGTGTGTGTGTGTGTGTGTGTGTGTGTGTGTGTGTGTGTGTGTGTGTGTGTGTGTGTGTGTGTGTGTGTGTGTGTGTGTGTGTGTGTGTGTGTGTGTGTGTGTGTGTGTGTGTGTGTGTGTGTGTGTGTGTGTGTGTGTGTGTGTGTGTGTGTGTGTGTGTGTGTGTGTGTGTGTGTGTGTGTGTGTGTGTGTGTGTGTGTGTGTGTGTGTGTGTGTGTGTGTGTGTGTGTGTGTGTGTGTGTGTGTGTGTGTGTGTGTGTGTGTGTGTGTGTGTGTGTGTGTGTGTGTGTGTGTGTGTGTGTGTGTGTGTGTGTGTGTGTGTGTGTGTGTGTGTGTGTGTGTGTGTGTGTGTGTGTGTGTGTGTGTGTGTGTGTGTGTGTGTGTGTGTGTGTGTGTGTGTGTGTGTGTGTGTGTGTGTGTGTGTGTGTGTGTGTGTGTGTGTGTGTGTGTGTGTGTGTGTGTGTGTGTGTGTGTGTGTGTGTGTGTGTGTGTGTGTGTGTGTGTGTGTGTGTGTGTGTGTGTGTGTGTGTGTGTGTGTGTGTGTGTGTGTGTGTGTGTGTGTGTGTGTGTGTGTGTGTGTGTGTGTGTGTGTGTGTGTGTGTGTGTGTGTGTGTGTGTGTGTGTGTGTGTGTGTGTGTGTGTGTGTGTGTGTGTGTGTGTGTGTGTGTGTGTGTGTGTGTGTGTGTGTGTGTGTGTGTGTGTGTGTGTGTGTGTGTGTGTGTGTGTGTGTGTGTGTGTGTGTGTGTGTGTGTGTGTGTGTGTGTGTGTGTGTGTGTGTGTGTGTGTGTGTGTGTGTGTGTGTGTGTGTGTGTGTGTGTGTGTGTGTGTGTGTGTGTGTGTGTGTGTGTGTGTGTGTGTGTGTGTGTGTGTGTGTGTGTGTGTGTGTGTGTGTGTGTGTGTGTGTGTGTGTGTGTGTGTGTGTGTGTGTGTGTGTGTGTGTGTGTGTGTGTGTGTGTGTGTGTGTGTGTGTGTGTGTGTGTGTGTGTGTGTGTGTGTGTGTGTGTGTGTGTGTGTGTGTGTGTGTGTGTGTGTGTGTGTGTGTGTGTGTGTGTGTGTGTGTGTGTGTGTGTGTGTGTGTGTGTGTGTGTGTGTGTGTGTGTGTGTGTGTGTGTGTGTGTGTGTGTGTGTGTGTGTGTGTGTGTGTGTGTGTGTGTGTGTGTGTGTGTGTGTGTGTGTGTGTGTGTGTGTGTGTGTGTGTGTGTGTGTGTGTGTGTGTGTGTGTGTGTGTGTGTGTGTGTGTGTGTGTGTGTGTGTGTGTGTGTGTGTGTGTGTGTGTGTGTGTGTGTGTGTGTGTGTGTGTGTGTGTGTGTGTGTGTGTGTGTGTGTGTGTGTGTGTGTGTGTGTGTGTGTGTGTGTGTGTGTGTGTGTGTGTGTGTGTGTGTGTGTGTGTGTGTGTGTGTGTGTGTGTGTGTGTGTGTGTGTGTGTGTGTGTGTGTGTGTGTGTGTGTGTGTGTGTGTGTGTGTGTGTGTGTGTGTGTGTGTGTGTGTGTGTGTGTGTGTGTGTGTGTGTGTGTGTGTGTGTGTGTGTGTGTGTGTGTGTGTGTGTGTGTGTGTGTGTGTGTGTGTGTGTGTGTGTGTGTGTGTGTGTGTGTGTGTGTGTGTGTGTGTGTGTGTGTGTGTGTGTGTGTGTGTGTGTGTGTGTGTGTGTGTGTGTGTGTGTGTGTGTGTGTGTGTGTGTGTGTGTGTGTGTGTGTGTGTGTGTGTGTGTGTGTGTGTGTGTGTGTGTGTGTGTGTGTGTGTGTGTGTGTGTGTGTGTGTGTGTGTGTGTGTGTGTGTGTGTGTGTGTGTGTGTGTGTGTGTGTGTGTGTGTGTGTGTGTGTGTGTGTGTGTGTGTGTGTGTGTGTGTGTGTGTGTGTGTGTGTGTGTGTGTGTGTGTGTGTGTGTGTGTGTGTGTGTGTGTGTGTGTGTGTGTGTGTGTGTGTGTGTGTGTGTGTGTGTGTGTGTGTGTGTGTGTGTGTGTGTGTGTGTGTGTGTGTGTGTGTGTGTGTGTGTGTGTGTGTGTGTGTGTGTGTGTGTGTGTGTGTGTGTGTGTGTGTGTGTGTGTGTGTGTGTGTGTGTGTGTGTGTGTGTGTGTGTGTGTGTGTGTGTGTGTGTGTGTGTGTGTGTGTGTGTGTGTGTGTGTGTGTGTGTGTGTGTGTGTGTGTGTGTGTGTGTGTGTGTGTGTGTGTGTGTGTGTGTGTGTGTGTGTGTGTGTGTGTGTGTGTGTGTGTGTGTGTGTGTGTGTGTGTGTGTGTGTGTGTGTGTGTGTGTGTGTGTGTGTGTGTGTGTGTGTGTGTGTGTGTGTGTGTGTGTGTGTGTGTGTGTGTGTGTGTGTGTGTGTGTGTGTGTGTGTGTGTGTGTGTGTGTGTGTGTGTGTGTGTGTGTGTGTGTGTGTGTGTGTGTGTGTGTGTGTGTGTGTGTGTGTGTGTGTGTGTGTGTGTGTGTGTGTGTGTGTGTGTGTGTGTGTGTGTGTGTGTGTGTGTGTGTGTGTGTGTGTGTGTGTGTGTGTGTGTGTGTGTGTGTGTGTGTGTGTGTGTGTGTGTGTGTGTGTGTGTGTGTGTGTGTGTGTGTGTGTGTGTGTGTGTGTGTGTGTGTGTGTGTGTGTGTGTGTGTGTGTGTGTGTGTGTGTGTGTGTGTGTGTGTGTGTGTGTGTGTGTGTGTGTGTGTGTGTGTGTGTGTGTGTGTGTGTGTGTGTGTGTGTGTGTGTGTGTGTGTGTGTGTGTGTGTGTGTGTGTGTGTGTGTGTGTGTGTGTGTGTGTGTGTGTGTGTGTGTGTGTGTGTGTGTGTGTGTGTGTGTGTGTGTGTGTGTGTGTGTGTGTGTGTGTGTGTGTGTGTGTGTGTGTGTGTGTGTGTGTGTGTGTGTGTGTGTGTGTGTGTGTGTGTGTGTGTGTGTGTGTGTGTGTGTGTGTGTGTGTGTGTGTGTGTGTGTGTGTGTGTGTGTGTGTGTGTGTGTGTGTGTGTGTGTGTGTGTGTGTGTGTGTGTGTGTGTGTGTGTGTGTGTGTGTGTGTGTGTGTGTGTGTGTGTGTGTGTGTGTGTGTGTGTGTGTGTGTGTGTGTGTGTGTGTGTGTGTGTGTGTGTGTGTGTGTGTGTGTGTGTGTGTGTGTGTGTGTGTGTGTGTGTGTGTGTGTGTGTGTGTGTGTGTGTGTGTGTGTGTGTGTGTGTGTGTGTGTGTGTGTGTGTGTGTGTGTGTGTGTGTGTGTGTGTGTGTGTGTGTGTGTGTGTGTGTGTGTGTGTGTGTGTGTGTGTGTGTGTGTGTGTGTGTGTGTGTGTGTGTGTGTGTGTGTGTGTGTGTGTGTGTGTGTGTGTGTGTGTGTGTGTGTGTGTGTGTGTGTGTGTGTGTGTGTGTGTGTGTGTGTGTGTGTGTGTGTGTGTGTGTGTGTGTGTGTGTGTGTGTGTGTGTGTGTGTGTGTGTGTGTGTGTGTGTGTGTGTGTGTGTGTGTGTGTGTGTGTGTGTGTGTGTGTGTGTGTGTGTGTGTGTGTGTGTGTGTGTGTGTGTGTGTGTGTGTGTGTGTGTGTGTGTGTGTGTGTGTGTGTGTGTGTGTGTGTGTGTGTGTGTGTGTGTGTGTGTGTGTGTGTGTGTGTGTGTGTGTGTGTGTGTGTGTGTGTGTGTGTGTGTGTGTGTGTGTGTGTGTGTGTGTGTGTGTGTGTGTGTGTGTGTGTGTGTGTGTGTGTGTGTGTGTGTGTGTGTGTGTGTGTGTGTGTGTGTGTGTGTGTGTGTGTGTGTGTGTGTGTGTGTGTGTGTGTGTGTGTGTGTGTGTGTGTGTGTGTGTGTGTGTGTGTGTGTGTGTGTGTGTGTGTGTGTGTGTGTGTGTGTGTGTGTGTGTGTGTGTGTGTGTGTGTGTGTGTGTGTGTGTGTGTGTGTGTGTGTGTGTGTGTGTGTGTGTGTGTGTGTGTGTGTGTGTGTGTGTGTGTGTGTGTGTGTGTGTGTGTGTGTGTGTGTGTGTGTGTGTGTGTGTGTGTGTGTGTGTGTGTGTGTGTGTGTGTGTGTGTGTGTGTGTGTGTGTGTGTGTGTGTGTGTGTGTGTGTGTGTGTGTGTGTGTGTGTGTGTGTGTGTGTGTGTGTGTGTGTGTGTGTGTGTGTGTGTGTGTGTGTGTGTGTGTGTGTGTGTGTGTGTGTGTGTGTGTGTGTGTGTGTGTGTGTGTGTGTGTGTGTGTGTGTGTGTGTGTGTGTGTGTGTGTGTGTGTGTGTGTGTGTGTGTGTGTGTGTGTGTGTGTGTGTGTGTGTGTGTGTGTGTGTGTGTGTGTGTGTGTGTGTGTGTGTGTGTGTGTGTGTGTGTGTGTGTGTGTGTGTGTGTGTGTGTGTGTGTGTGTGTGTGTGTGTGTGTGTGTGTGTGTGTGTGTGTGTGTGTGTGTGTGTGTGTGTGTGTGTGTGTGTGTGTGTGTGTGTGTGTGTGTGTGTGTGTGTGTGTGTGTGTGTGTGTGTGTGTGTGTGTGTGTGTGTGTGTGTGTGTGTGTGTGTGTGTGTGTGTGTGTGTGTGTGTGTGTGTGTGTGTGTGTGTGTGTGTGTGTGTGTGTGTGTGTGTGTGTGTGTGTGTGTGTGTGTGTGTGTGTGTGTGTGTGTGTGTGTGTGTGTGTGTGTGTGTGTGTGTGTGTGTGTGTGTGTGTGTGTGTGTGTGTGTGTGTGTGTGTGTGTGTGTGTGTGTGTGTGTGTGTGTGTGTGTGTGTGTGTGTGTGTGTGTGTGTGTGTGTGTGTGTGTGTGTGTGTGTGTGTGTGTGTGTGTGTGTGTGTGTGTGTGTGTGTGTGTGTGTGTGTGTGTGTGTGTGTGTGTGTGTGTGTGTGTGTGTGTGTGTGTGTGTGTGTGTGTGTGTGTGTGTGTGTGTGTGTGTGTGTGTGTGTGTGTGTGTGTGTGTGTGTGTGTGTGTGTGTGTGTGTGTGTGTGTGTGTGTGTGTGTGTGTGTGTGTGTGTGTGTGTGTGTGTGTGTGTGTGTGTGTGTGTGTGTGTGTGTGTGTGTGTGTGTGTGTGTGTGTGTGTGTGTGTGTGTGTGTGTGTGTGTGTGTGTGTGTGTGTGTGTGTGTGTGTGTGTGTGTGTGTGTGTGTGTGTGTGTGTGTGTGTGTGTGTGTGTGTGTGTGTGTGTGTGTGTGTGTGTGTGTGTGTGTGTGTGTGTGTGTGTGTGTGTGTGTGTGTGTGTGTGTGTGTGTGTGTGTGTGTGTGTGTGTGTGTGTGTGTGTGTGTGTGTGTGTGTGTGTGTGTGTGTGTGTGTGTGTGTGTGTGTGTGTGTGTGTGTGTGTGTGTGTGTGTGTGTGTGTGTGTGTGTGTGTGTGTGTGTGTGTGTGTGTGTGTGTGTGTGTGTGTGTGTGTGTGTGTGTGTGTGTGTGTGTGTGTGTGTGTGTGTGTGTGTGTGTGTGTGTGTGTGTGTGTGTGTGTGTGTGTGTGTGTGTGTGTGTGTGTGTGTGTGTGTGTGTGTGTGTGTGTGTGTGTGTGTGTGTGTGTGTGTGTGTGTGTGTGTGTGTGTGTGTGTGTGTGTGTGTGTGTGTGTGTGTGTGTGTGTGTGTGTGTGTGTGTGTGTGTGTGTGTGTGTGTGTGTGTGTGTGTGTGTGTGTGTGTGTGTGTGTGTGTGTGTGTGTGTGTGTGTGTGTGTGTGTGTGTGTGTGTGTGTGTGTGTGTGTGTGTGTGTGTGTGTGTGTGTGTGTGTGTGTGTGTGTGTGTGTGTGTGTGTGTGTGTGTGTGTGTGTGTGTGTGTGTGTGTGTGTGTGTGTGTGTGTGTGTGTGTGTGTGTGTGTGTGTGTGTGTGTGTGTGTGTGTGTGTGTGTGTGTGTGTGTGTGTGTGTGTGTGTGTGTGTGTGTGTGTGTGTGTGTGTGTGTGTGTGTGTGTGTGTGTGTGTGTGTGTGTGTGTGTGTGTGTGTGTGTGTGTGTGTGTGTGTGTGTGTGTGTGTGTGTGTGTGTGTGTGTGTGTGTGTGTGTGTGTGTGTGTGTGTGTGTGTGTGTGTGTGTGTGTGTGTGTGTGTGTGTGTGTGTGTGTGTGTGTGTGTGTGTGTGTGTGTGTGTGTGTGTGTGTGTGTGTGTGTGTGTGTGTGTGTGTGTGTGTGTGTGTGTGTGTGTGTGTGTGTGTGTGTGTGTGTGTGTGTGTGTGTGTGTGTGTGTGTGTGTGTGTGTGTGTGTGTGTGTGTGTGTGTGTGTGTGTGTGTGTGTGTGTGTGTGTGTGTGTGTGTGTGTGTGTGTGTGTGTGTGTGTGTGTGTGTGTGTGTGTGTGTGTGTGTGTGTGTGTGTGTGTGTGTGTGTGTGTGTGTGTGTGTGTGTGTGTGTGTGTGTGTGTGTGTGTGTGTGTGTGTGTGTGTGTGTGTGTGTGTGTGTGTGTGTGTGTGTGTGTGTGTGTGTGTGTGTGTGTGTGTGTGTGTGTGTGTGTGTGTGTGTGTGTGTGTGTGTGTGTGTGTGTGTGTGTGTGTGTGTGTGTGTGTGTGTGTGTGTGTGTGTGTGTGTGTGTGTGTGTGTGTGTGTGTGTGTGTGTGTGTGTGTGTGTGTGTGTGTGTGTGTGTGTGTGTGTGTGTGTGTGTGTGTGTGTGTGTGTGTGTGTGTGTGTGTGTGTGTGTGTGTGTGTGTGTGTGTGTGTGTGTGTGTGTGTGTGTGTGTGTGTGTGTGTGTGTGTGTGTGTGTGTGTGTGTGTGTGTGTGTGTGTGTGTGTGTGTGTGTGTGTGTGTGTGTGTGTGTGTGTGTGTGTGTGTGTGTGTGTGTGTGTGTGTGTGTGTGTGTGTGTGTGTGTGTGTGTGTGTGTGTGTGTGTGTGTGTGTGTGTGTGTGTGTGTGTGTGTGTGTGTGTGTGTGTGTGTGTGTGTGTGTGTGTGTGTGTGTGTGTGTGTGTGTGTGTGTGTGTGTGTGTGTGTGTGTGTGTGTGTGTGTGTGTGTGTGTGTGTGTGTGTGTGTGTGTGTGTGTGTGTGTGTGTGTGTGTGTGTGTGTGTGTGTGTGTGTGTGTGTGTGTGTGTGTGTGTGTGTGTGTGTGTGTGTGTGTGTGTGTGTGTGTGTGTGTGTGTGTGTGTGTGTGTGTGTGTGTGTGTGTGTGTGTGTGTGTGTGTGTGTGTGTGTGTGTGTGTGTGTGTGTGTGTGTGTGTGTGTGTGTGTGTGTGTGTGTGTGTGTGTGTGTGTGTGTGTGTGTGTGTGTGTGTGTGTGTGTGTGTGTGTGTGTGTGTGTGTGTGTGTGTGTGTGTGTGTGTGTGTGTGTGTGTGTGTGTGTGTGTGTGTGTGTGTGTGTGTGTGTGTGTGTGTGTGTGTGTGTGTGTGTGTGTGTGTGTGTGTGTGTGTGTGTGTGTGTGTGTGTGTGTGTGTGTGTGTGTGTGTGTGTGTGTGTGTGTGTGTGTGTGTGTGTGTGTGTGTGTGTGTGTGTGTGTGTGTGTGTGTGTGTGTGTGTGTGTGTGTGTGTGTGTGTGTGTGTGTGTGTGTGTGTGTGTGTGTGTGTGTGTGTGTGTGTGTGTGTGTGTGTGTGTGTGTGTGTGTGTGTGTGTGTGTGTGTGTGTGTGTGTGTGTGTGTGTGTGTGTGTGTGTGTGTGTGTGTGTGTGTGTGTGTGTGTGTGTGTGTGTGTGTGTGTGTGTGTGTGTGTGTGTGTGTGTGTGTGTGTGTGTGTGTGTGTGTGTGTGTGTGTGTGTGTGTGTGTGTGTGTGTGTGTGTGTGTGTGTGTGTGTGTGTGTGTGTGTGTGTGTGTGTGTGTGTGTGTGTGTGTGTGTGTGTGTGTGTGTGTGTGTGTGTGTGTGTGTGTGTGTGTGTGTGTGTGTGTGTGTGTGTGTGTGTGTGTGTGTGTGTGTGTGTGTGTGTGTGTGTGTGTGTGTGTGTGTGTGTGTGTGTGTGTGTGTGTGTGTGTGTGTGTGTGTGTGTGTGTGTGTGTGTGTGTGTGTGTGTGTGTGTGTGTGTGTGTGTGTGTGTGTGTGTGTGTGTGTGTGTGTGTGTGTGTGTGTGTGTGTGTGTGTGTGTGTGTGTGTGTGTGTGTGTGTGTGTGTGTGTGTGTGTGTGTGTGTGTGTGTGTGTGTGTGTGTGTGTGTGTGTGTGTGTGTGTGTGTGTGTGTGTGTGTGTGTGTGTGTGTGTGTGTGTGTGTGTGTGTGTGTGTGTGTGTGTGTGTGTGTGTGTGTGTGTGTGTGTGTGTGTGTGTGTGTGTGTGTGTGTGTGTGTGTGTGTGTGTGTGTGTGTGTGTGTGTGTGTGTGTGTGTGTGTGTGTGTGTGTGTGTGTGTGTGTGTGTGTGTGTGTGTGTGTGTGTGTGTGTGTGTGTGTGTGTGTGTGTGTGTGTGTGTGTGTGTGTGTGTGTGTGTGTGTGTGTGTGTGTGTGTGTGTGTGTGTGTGTGTGTGTGTGTGTGTGTGTGTGTGTGTGTGTGTGTGTGTGTGTGTGTGTGTGTGTGTGTGTGTGTGTGTGTGTGTGTGTGTGTGTGTGTGTGTGTGTGTGTGTGTGTGTGTGTGTGTGTGTGTGTGTGTGTGTGTGTGTGTGTGTGTGTGTGTGTGTGTGTGTGTGTGTGTGTGTGTGTGTGTGTGTGTGTGTGTGTGTGTGTGTGTGTGTGTGTGTGTGTGTGTGTGTGTGTGTGTGTGTGTGTGTGTGTGTGTGTGTGTGTGTGTGTGTGTGTGTGTGTGTGTGTGTGTGTGTGTGTGTGTGTGTGTGTGTGTGTGTGTGTGTGTGTGTGTGTGTGTGTGTGTGTGTGTGTGTGTGTGTGTGTGTGTGTGTGTGTGTGTGTGTGTGTGTGTGTGTGTGTGTGTGTGTGTGTGTGTGTGTGTGTGTGTGTGTGTGTGTGTGTGTGTGTGTGTGTGTGTGTGTGTGTGTGTGTGTGTGTGTGTGTGTGTGTGTGTGTGTGTGTGTGTGTGTGTGTGTGTGTGTGTGTGTGTGTGTGTGTGTGTGTGTGTGTGTGTGTGTGTGTGTGTGTGTGTGTGTGTGTGTGTGTGTGTGTGTGTGTGTGTGTGTGTGTGTGTGTGTGTGTGTGTGTGTGTGTGTGTGTGTGTGTGTGTGTGTGTGTGTGTGTGTGTGTGTGTGTGTGTGTGTGTGTGTGTGTGTGTGTGTGTGTGTGTGTGTGTGTGTGTGTGTGTGTGTGTGTGTGTGTGTGTGTGTGTGTGTGTGTGTGTGTGTGTGTGTGTGTGTGTGTGTGTGTGTGTGTGTGTGTGTGTGTGTGTGTGTGTGTGTGTGTGTGTGTGTGTGTGTGTGTGTGTGTGTGTGTGTGTGTGTGTGTGTGTGTGTGTGTGTGTGTGTGTGTGTGTGTGTGTGTGTGTGTGTGTGTGTGTGTGTGTGTGTGTGTGTGTGTGTGTGTGTGTGTGTGTGTGTGTGTGTGTGTGTGTGTGTGTGTGTGTGTGTGTGTGTGTGTGTGTGTGTGTGTGTGTGTGTGTGTGTGTGTGTGTGTGTGTGTGTGTGTGTGTGTGTGTGTGTGTGTGTGTGTGTGTGTGTGTGTGTGTGTGTGTGTGTGTGTGTGTGTGTGTGTGTGTGTGTGTGTGTGTGTGTGTGTGTGTGTGTGTGTGTGTGTGTGTGTGTGTGTGTGTGTGTGTGTGTGTGTGTGTGTGTGTGTGTGTGTGTGTGTGTGTGTGTGTGTGTGTGTGTGTGTGTGTGTGTGTGTGTGTGTGTGTGTGTGTGTGTGTGTGTGTGTGTGTGTGTGTGTGTGTGTGTGTGTGTGTGTGTGTGTGTGTGTGTGTGTGTGTGTGTGTGTGTGTGTGTGTGTGTGTGTGTGTGTGTGTGTGTGTGTGTGTGTGTGTGTGTGTGTGTGTGTGTGTGTGTGTGTGTGTGTGTGTGTGTGTGTGTGTGTGTGTGTGTGTGTGTGTGTGTGTGTGTGTGTGTGTGTGTGTGTGTGTGTGTGTGTGTGTGTGTGTGTGTGTGTGTGTGTGTGTGTGTGTGTGTGTGTGTGTGTGTGTGTGTGTGTGTGTGTGTGTGTGTGTGTGTGTGTGTGTGTGTGTGTGTGTGTGTGTGTGTGTGTGTGTGTGTGTGTGTGTGTGTGTGTGTGTGTGTGTGTGTGTGTGTGTGTGTGTGTGTGTGTGTGTGTGTGTGTGTGTGTGTGTGTGTGTGTGTGTGTGTGTGTGTGTGTGTGTGTGTGTGTGTGTGTGTGTGTGTGTGTGTGTGTGTGTGTGTGTGTGTGTGTGTGTGTGTGTGTGTGTGTGTGTGTGTGTGTGTGTGTGTGTGTGTGTGTGTGTGTGTGTGTGTGTGTGTGTGTGTGTGTGTGTGTGTGTGTGTGTGTGTGTGTGTGTGTGTGTGTGTGTGTGTGTGTGTGTGTGTGTGTGTGTGTGTGTGTGTGTGTGTGTGTGTGTGTGTGTGTGTGTGTGTGTGTGTGTGTGTGTGTGTGTGTGTGTGTGTGTGTGTGTGTGTGTGTGTGTGTGTGTGTGTGTGTGTGTGTGTGTGTGTGTGTGTGTGTGTGTGTGTGTGTGTGTGTGTGTGTGTGTGTGTGTGTGTGTGTGTGTGTGTGTGTGTGTGTGTGTGTGTGTGTGTGTGTGTGTGTGTGTGTGTGTGTGTGTGTGTGTGTGTGTGTGTGTGTGTGTGTGTGTGTGTGTGTGTGTGTGTGTGTGTGTGTGTGTGTGTGTGTGTGTGTGTGTGTGTGTGTGTGTGTGTGTGTGTGTGTGTGTGTGTGTGTGTGTGTGTGTGTGTGTGTGTGTGTGTGTGTGTGTGTGTGTGTGTGTGTGTGTGTGTGTGTGTGTGTGTGTGTGTGTGTGTGTGTGTGTGTGTGTGTGTGTGTGTGTGTGTGTGTGTGTGTGTGTGTGTGTGTGTGTGTGTGTGTGTGTGTGTGTGTGTGTGTGTGTGTGTGTGTGTGTGTGTGTGTGTGTGTGTGTGTGTGTGTGTGTGTGTGTGTGTGTGTGTGTGTGTGTGTGTGTGTGTGTGTGTGTGTGTGTGTGTGTGTGTGTGTGTGTGTGTGTGTGTGTGTGTGTGTGTGTGTGTGTGTGTGTGTGTGTGTGTGTGTGTGTGTGTGTGTGTGTGTGTGTGTGTGTGTGTGTGTGTGTGTGTGTGTGTGTGTGTGTGTGTGTGTGTGTGTGTGTGTGTGTGTGTGTGTGTGTGTGTGTGTGTGTGTGTGTGTGTGTGTGTGTGTGTGTGTGTGTGTGTGTGTGTGTGTGTGTGTGTGTGTGTGTGTGTGTGTGTGTGTGTGTGTGTGTGTGTGTGTGTGTGTGTGTGTGTGTGTGTGTGTGTGTGTGTGTGTGTGTGTGTGTGTGTGTGTGTGTGTGTGTGTGTGTGTGTGTGTGTGTGTGTGTGTGTGTGTGTGTGTGTGTGTGTGTGTGTGTGTGTGTGTGTGTGTGTGTGTGTGTGTGTGTGTGTGTGTGTGTGTGTGTGTGTGTGTGTGTGTGTGTGTGTGTGTGTGTGTGTGTGTGTGTGTGTGTGTGTGTGTGTGTGTGTGTGTGTGTGTGTGTGTGTGTGTGTGTGTGTGTGTGTGTGTGTGTGTGTGTGTGTGTGTGTGTGTGTGTGTGTGTGTGTGTGTGTGTGTGTGTGTGTGTGTGTGTGTGTGTGTGTGTGTGTGTGTGTGTGTGTGTGTGTGTGTGTGTGTGTGTGTGTGTGTGTGTGTGTGTGTGTGTGTGTGTGTGTGTGTGTGTGTGTGTGTGTGTGTGTGTGTGTGTGTGTGTGTGTGTGTGTGTGTGTGTGTGTGTGTGTGTGTGTGTGTGTGTGTGTGTGTGTGTGTGTGTGTGTGTGTGTGTGTGTGTGTGTGTGTGTGTGTGTGTGTGTGTGTGTGTGTGTGTGTGTGTGTGTGTGTGTGTGTGTGTGTGTGTGTGTGTGTGTGTGTGTGTGTGTGTGTGTGGTGTGTGTGTGTGTGTGTGTGTGTGTGTGTGTGTGTGTGTGTGTGTGTGTGTGTGTGTGTGTGTGTGTGTGTGTGTGTGTGTGTGTGTGTGTGTGTGTGTGTGTGTGTGTGTGTGTGTGTGTGTGTGTGTGTGTGTGTGTGTGTGTGTGTGTGTGTGTGTGTGTGTGTGTGTGTGTGTGTGTGTGTGTGTGTGTGTGTGTGTGTGTGTGTGTGTGTGTGTGTGTGTGTGTGTGTGTGTGTGTGTGTGTGTGTGTGTGTGTGTGTGTGTGTGTGTGTGTGTGTGTGTGTGTGTGTGTGTGTGTGTGTGTGTGTGTGTGTGTGTGTGTGTGTGTGTGTGTGTGTGTGTGTGTGTGTGTGTGTGTGTGTGTGTGTGTGTGTGTGTGTGTGTGTGTGTGTGTGTGTGTGTGTGTGTGTGTGTGTGTGTGTGTGTGTGTGTGTGTGTGTGTGTGTGTGTGTGTGTGTGTGTGTGTGTGTGTGTGTGTGTGTGTGTGTGTGTGTGTGTGTGTGTGTGTGTGTGTGTGTGTGTGTGTGTGTGTGTGTGTGTGTGTGTGTGTGTGTGTGTGTGTGTGTGTGTGTGTGTGTGTGTGTGTGTGTGTGTGTGTGTGTGTGTGTGTGTGTGTGTGTGTGTGTGTGTGTGTGTGTGTGTGTGTGTGTGTGTGTGTGTGTGTGTGTGTGTGTGTGTGTGTGTGTGTGTGTGTGTGTGTGTGTGTGTGTGTGTGTGTGTGTGTGTGTGTGTGTGTGTGTGTGTGTGTGTGTGTGTGTGTGTGTGTGTGTGTGTGTGTGTGTGTGTGTGTGTGTGTGTGTGTGTGTGTGTGTGTGTGTGTGTGTGTGTGTGTGTGTGTGTGTGTGTGTGTGTGTGTGTGTGTGTGTGTGTGTGTGTGTGTGTGTGTGTGTGTGTGTGTGTGTGTGTGTGTGTGTGTGTGTGTGTGTGTGTGTGTGTGTGTGTGTGTGTGTGTGTGTGTGTGTGTGTGTGTGTGTGTGTGTGTGTGTGTGTGTGTGTGTGTGTGTGTGTGTGTGTGTGTGTGTGTGTGTGTGTGTGTGTGTGTGTGTGTGTGTGTGTGTGTGTGTGTGTGTGTGTGTGTGTGTGTGTGTGTGTGTGTGTGTGTGTGTGTGTGTGTGTGTGTGTGTGTGTGTGTGTGTGTGTGTGTGTGTGTGTGTGTGTGTGTGTGTGTGTGTGTGTGTGTGTGTGTGTGTGTGTGTGTGTGTGTGTGTGTGTGTGGTGTGTGTGTGTGTGTGTGTGTGTGTGTGTGTGTGTGTGTGTGTGTGTGTGTGTGTGTGTGTGTGTGTGTGTGTGTGTGTGTGTGTGTGTGTGTGTGTGTGTGTGTGTGTGTGTGTGTGTGTGTGTGTGTGTGTGTGTGTGTGTGTGTGTGTGTGTGTGTGTGTGTGTGTGTGTGTGTGTGTGTGTGTGTGTGTGTGTGTGTGTGTGTGTGTGTGTGTGTGTGTGTGTGTGTGTGTGTGTGTGTGTGTGTGTGTGTGTGTGTGTGTGTGTGTGTGTGTGTGTGTGTGTGTGTGTGTGTGTGTGTGTGTGTGTGTGTGTGTGTGTGTGTGTGTGTGTGTGTGTGTGTGTGTGTGTGTGTGTGTGTGTGTGTGTGTGTGTGTGTGTGTGTGTGTGTGTGTGTGTGTGTGTGTGTGTGTGTGTGTGTGTGTGTGTGTGTGTGTGTGTGTGTGTGTGTGTGTGTGTGTGTGTGTGTGTGTGTGTGTGTGTGTGTGTGTGTGTGTGTGTGTGTGTGTGTGTGTGTGTGTGTGTGTGTGTGTGTGTGTGTGTGTGTGTGTGTGTGTGTGTGTGTGTGTGTGTGTGTGTGTGTGTGTGTGTGTGTGTGTGTGTGTGTGTGTGTGTGTGTGTGTGTGTGTGTGTGTGTGTGTGTGTGTGTGTGTGTGTGTGTGTGGTGTGTGTGTGTGTGTGTGTGTGTGTGTGTGTGTGTGTGTGTGTGTGTGTGTGTGTGTGTGTGTGTGTGTGTGTGTGTGTGTGTGTGTGTGTGTGTGTGTGTGTGTGTGTGTGTGTGTGTGTGTGTGTGTGTGTGTGTGTGTGTGTGTGTGTGTGTGTGTGTGTGTGTGTGTGTGTGTGTGTGTGTGTGTGTGTGTGTGTGTGTGTGTGTGTGTGTGTGTGTGTGTGTGTGTGTGTGTGTGTGTGTGTGTGTGTGTGTGTGTGTGTGTGTGTGTGTGTGTGTGTGTGTGTGTGTGTGTGTGTGTGTGTGTGTGTGTGTGTGTGTGTGTGTGTGTGTGTGTGTGTGTGTGTGTGTGTGTGTGTGTGTGTGTGTGTGTGTGTGTGTGTGTGTGTGTGTGTGTGTGTGTGTGTGTGTGTGTGTGTGTGTGTGTGTGTGTGTGTGTGTGTGTGTGTGTGTGTGTGTGTGTGTGTGTGTGTGTGTGTGTGTGTGTGTGTGTGTGTGTGTGTGTGTGTGTGTGTGTGTGTGTGTGTGTGTGTGTGTGTGTGTGTGTGTGTGTGTGTGTGTGTGTGTGTGTGTGTGTGTGTGTGTGTGTGTGTGTGTGTGTGTGTGTGTGTGTGTGTGTGTGTGTGTGTGTGTGTGTGTGTGTGTGTGTGTGTGTGTGTGTGTGTGTGTGTGTGTGTGTGTGTGTGTGTGTGTGTGTGTGTGTGTGTGTGTGTGTGTGTGTGTGTGTGTGTGTGTGTGTGTGTGTGTGTGTGTGTGTGTGTGTGTGTGTGTGTGTGTGTGTGTGTGTGTGTGTGTGTGTGTGTGTGTGTGTGTGTGTGTGTGTGTGTGTGTGTGTGTGTGTGTGTGTGTGTGTGTGTGTGTGTGTGTGTGTGTGTGTGTGTGTGTGTGTGTGTGTGTGTGTGTGTGTGTGTGTGTGTGTGTGTGTGTGTGTGTGTGTGTGTGTGTGTGTGTGTGTGTGTGTGTGTGTGTGTGTGTGTGTGTGTGTGTGTGTGTGTGTGTGTGTGTGTGTGTGTGTGTGTGTGTGTGTGTGTGTGTGTGTGTGTGTGTGTGTGTGTGTGTGTGTGTGTGTGTGTGTGTGTGTGTGTGTGTGTGTGTGTGTGTGTGTGTGTGTGTGTGTGTGTGTGTGTGTGTGTGTGTGTGTGTGTGTGTGTGTGTGTGTGTGTGTGTGTGTGTGTGTGTGTGTGTGTGTGTGTGTGTGTGTGTGTGTGTGTGTGTGTGTGTGTGTGTGTGTGTGTGTGTGTGTGTGTGTGTGTGTGTGTGTGTGTGTGTGTGTGTGTGTGTGTGTGTGTGTGTGTGTGTGTTGTGTGTGTGTGTGTGTGTGTGTGTGTGTGTGTGTGTGTGTGTGTGTGTGTGTGTGTGTGTGTGTGTGTGTGTGTGTGTGTGTGTGTGTGTGTGTGTGTGTGTGTGTGTGTGGTGTGTGTGTGTGTGTGTGTGTGTGTGTGTGTGTGTGTGTGTGTGTGTGTGTGTGTGTGTGTGTGTGTGTGTGTGTGTGTGTGTGTGTGTGTGTGTGTGTGTGTGTGTGTGTGTGTGTGTGTGTGTGTGTGTGTGTGTGTGTGTGTGTGTGTGTGTGTGTGTGTGTGTGTGTGTGTGTGTGTGTGTGTGTGTGTGTGTGTGTGTGTGTGTGTGTGTGTGTGTGTGTGTGTGTGTGTGTGTGTGTGTGTGTGTGTGTGTGTGTGTGTGTGTGTGTGTGTGTGTGTGTGTGTGTGTGTGTGTGTGTGTGTGTGTGTGTGTGTGTGTGTGTGTGTGTGTGTGTGTGTGTGTGTGTGTGTGTGTGTGTGTGTGTGTGTGTGTGTGTGTGTGTGTGTGTGTGTGTGTGTGTGTGTGTGTGTGTGTGTGTGTGTGTGTGTGTGTGTGTGTGTGTGTGTGTGTGTGTGTGTGTGTGTGTGTGTGTGTGTGTGTGTGTGTGTGTGTGTGTGTGTGTGTGTGTGTGTGTGTGTGTGTGTGTGTGTGTGTGTGTGTGTGTGTGTGTGTGTGTGTGTGTGTGTGTGTGTGTGTGTGTGTGTGTGTGTGTGTGTGTGTGTGTGTGTGTGTGTGTGTGTGTGTGTGTGTGTGTGTGTGTGTGTGTGTGTGTGTGTGTGTGTGTGTGTGTGTGTGTGTGTGTGTGTGTGTGTGTGTGTGTGTGTGTGTGTGTGTGTGTGTGTGTGTGTGTGTGTGTGTGTGTGTGTGTGTGTGTGTGTGTGTGTGTGTGTGTGTGTGTGTGTGTGTGTGTGTGTGTGTGTGTGTGTGTGTGTGTGTGTGTGTGTGTGTGTGTGTGTGTGTGTGTGTGTGTGTGTGTGTGTGTGTGTGTGTGTGTGTGTGTGTGTGTGTGTGTGTGTGTGTGTGTGTGTGTGTGGTGTGTGTGTGTGTGTGTGTGTGTGTGTGTGTGTGTGTGTGTGTGTGTGTGTGTGTGTGTGTGTGTGTGTGTGTGTGTGTGTGTGTGTGTGTGTGTGTGTGTGTGTGTGTGTGTGTGTGTGTGTGTGTGTGTGTGTGTGTGTGTGTGTGTGTGTGTGTGTGTGTGTGTGTGTGTGTGTGTGTGTGTGTGTGTGTGTGTGTGTGTGTGTGTGTGTGTGTGTGTGTGTGTGTGTGTGTGTGTGTGTGTGTGTGTGTGTGTGTGTGTGTGTGTGTGTGTGTGTGTGTGTGTGTGTGTGTGTGTGTGTGTGTGTGTGTGTGTGTGTGTGTGTGTGTGTGTGTGTGTGTGTGTGTGTGTGTGTGTGTGTGTGTGTGTGTGTGTGTGTGTGTGTGTGTGTGTGTGTGTGTGTGTGTGTGTGTGTGTGTGTGTGTGTGTGTGTGTGTGTGTGTGTGTGTGTGTGTGTGTGTGTGTGTGTGTGTGTGTGTGTGTGTGTGTGTGTGTGTGTGTGTGTGTGTGGTGTGTGTGTGTGTGTGTGTGTGTGTGTGTGTGTGTGTGTGTGTGTGTGTGTGTGTGTGTGTGTGTGTGTGTGTGTGTGTGTGTGTGTGTGTGTGTGTGTGTGTGTGTGTGTGTGTGTGTGTGTCTGTGTGTGTGTGTGTGTGTGTGTGTGTGTGTGTGTGTGTGTGTGTGTGTGTGTGTGTGTGTGTGTGTGTGTGTGTGTGTGTGTGTGTGTGTGTGTGTGTGTGTGTGTGTGTGTGTGTGTGTGTGTGTGTGTGTGTGTGTGTGTGTGTGTGTGTGTGTGTGTGTGTGTGTGTGTGTGTGGTGTGTGTGTGTGTGTGTGTGTGTGTGTGTGTGTGTGTGTGTGTGTGTGTGTGTGTGTGTGTGTGTGTGTGTGTGTGTGTGTGTGTGTGTGTGTGTGTGTGTGTGTGTGTGTGTGTGTGTGTGTGTGTGTGTGTGTGTGTGTGGTGTGTGTGTGTGTGTGTGTGTGTGTGTGTGTGTGTGTGTGTGTGTGTGTGTGTGTGTGTGTGTGTGTGTGTGTGTGTGTGTGTGTGTGTGTGTGTGTGTGTGTGTGTGTGTGTGTGTGTGTGTGTGTGTGTGTGTGTGTGTGTGTGTGTGTGTGTGTGTGTGTGTGTGTGTGTGTGTGTGTGTGTGTGTGTGTGTGTGTGTGTGTGTGTGTGTGTGTGTGTGTGTGTGTGTGTGTGTGTGTGTGTGTGTGTGTGTGTGTGTGTGTGTGTGTGTGTGTGTGTGTGTGTGTGTGTGTGTGTGTGTGTGTGTGTGTGTGTGTGTGTGTGTGTGTGTGTGTGTGTGTGTGTGTGTGTGTGTGTGTGTGTGTGTGTGTGTGTGTGTGTGTGTGTGTGTGTGTGTGTGTGTGTGTGTGTGTGTGTGTGTGTGTGTGTGTGTGTGTGTGTGTGTGTGTGTGTGTGTGTGTGTGTGTGTGTGTGTGTGTGTGTGTGTGTGTGTGTGTGTGTGTGTGTGTGTGTGTGTGTGTGTGTGTGTGTGTGTGTGTGTGTGTGTGTGTGTGTGTGTGTGTGTGTGTGTTCTCAGTGTGTGTGTGTGTGTGTGTGTGTGTGTGTGTGTGTGTGTGTGTGTGTGTGTGTGTGTGTGTGTGTGTGTGTGTGTGTGTGTGTGTGTGTGTGTGTGTGTGTGATGTGTGTGTGTGTGTGTGTGTGTGTGTGTGTGTGTGTGTGTGTGTGTGTGTGTGTGTGTGTGTGTGTGTGTGTGTGTGTGTGTGTGTGTGTGTGTGTGTGTGTGTGTGTGTGTGTGTGTGTGTGTGTGTGTGTGTGTGTGTGTGTGTGTGTGTGTGTGTGTGTGTGTGTGTGTGTGTGTGTGTGTGTGTGTGTGTGTGTGTGTGTGTGTGTGTGTGTGTGTGTGTGTGTGTGTGTGTGTGTGTGTGTGTGTGTGTGTGTGTGTGTGTGTGTGTGTGTGTGTGTGTGTGTGTGTGTGTGTGTTGTGTGTGTGTGTGTGTGTGTGTGTGTGTGTGTGTGTGTGTGTGTGTGTGTGTGTGTGTGTGTGTGTGGTGGTGGTGTGTGTGTGTGTGTGTGTGTTGGTGGTGGTGTGTGTGTGTGTGTGTGTGTGTTGTGTGTGTGTGTGTGTGTGTGTGTGTGTGTGTGTGTGTGTGTGTGTGTGTGTGTGTGTGTGTGTGTGTGTGTGTGTGTGTGTGTGTGTGTGTGTGTGTGTGTGTGTGTGTGTGTGTGTGTGTGTGTGTGTGTGTGTGTGTGTGTGTGTGTGTGTGTGTGTGTGTGTGTGTGTGTGTGTGTGTGTGTGTGTGTGTGTGTGTGTGTGTGTGTGTGTGTGTGTGTGTGTGTGTGTGTGTATGTGATGTGTGTGTGTGTGTGTGTGTGTGTGTGTGTGTTCTGTGTGTGTGTGTGTGTGTGTGTGTGTGTGTGTGTGTGTGTGTGTGTGTGTGTGTGTGTGTGTGTGTGTGTGTGTGTGTGTGTGTGTGTGTGTGTGTGTGTGTGTGTGTGTGTGTGTGTGTGTGTGTGTGTGTGTGTGTGTGTGTGTGTGTGTGTGTGTGTGTGTGTGTGTGTGTGTGTGTGTGTGTGTGTGTGTGTGTGTGTGTGTGTGTGTGTGTGTGTGTGTGTGTGTGTGTGTGTGTGTGTGTGTGTGTGTGTGTGTGTGTGTGTGTGTGTGTGTGTGTGTGTGTGTGTGTGTGTGTGTGTGTGTGTGTGTGTGTGTGTGTGTGTGTGTGTGTGTGTGTGTGTGTGTGTGTGTGTGTGTGTGTGTGTGTGTGTGTGTGTGTGTGTGTGTGTGTGTGTGTGTGTGTGTGTGTGTGTGTGTGTGTGTGTGTGTGTGTGTGTGTGTGTGTGTGTGTGTGTGTGTGTGTGTGTGTGTGTGTGTGTGTGTGTGTGTGTGTGTGTGTGTGTGTGTGTGTGTGTGTGTGTGTGTGTGTGTGTGTGTGTGTGTGTGTGTGTGTGTGTGTGTGTGTGTGTGTGTGTGTGTGTGTGTGTGTGTGTGTGTGTGTGTGTGTGTGTGTGTGTGTGTGTGTGTGTGTGTGTGTGTGTGTGTGTGTGTGTGTGTGTGTGTGTGTGTGTGTGTGTGTGTGTGTGTGTGTGTGTGTGTGTGTGTGTGTGTGTGTGTGTGTGTGTGTGTGTGTGTGTGTGTGTGTGTGTGTGTGTGTGTGTGTGTGTGTGTGTGTGTGTGTGTGTGTGTGTGTGTGTGTGTGTGTGTGTGTGTGTGTGTGTGTGTGTGTGTGTGTGTGTGTGTGTGTGTGTGTGTGTGTGTGTGTGTGTGTGTGTGTGTGTGTGTGTGTGTGTGTGTGTGTGTGTGTGTGTGTGTGTGTGTGTGTGTGTGTGTGTGTGTGTGTGTGTGTGTGTGTGTGTGTGTGTGTGTGTGTGTGTGTGTGTGTGTGTGTGTGTGTGTGTGTGTGTGTGTGTGTGTGTGTGTGTGTGTGTGTGTGTGTGTGTGTGTGTGTGTGTGTGTGTGTGTGTGTGTGTGTGTGTGTGTGTGTGTGTGTGTGTGTGTGTGTGTGTGTGTGTGTGTGTGTGTGTGTGTGTGTGTGTGTGTGTGTGTGTGGTGTGTGTGTGTGTGTGTGTGTGTGTGTGTGTGTGTGTGTGTGTGTGTGTGTGTGTGTGTGTGTGTGTGTGTGTGTGTGTGTGTGTGTGTGTGTGTGTGTGTGTGTGTGTGTGTGTGGTGTGTGTGTGTGTGTGTGTGTGTGTGTGTGTGTGTGTGTGTGTGTGTGTGTGTGTGTGTGTGTGTGTGTGTGTGTGTGTGTGTGTGTGTGTGTGTGTGTGTGTGTGTGTGTGTGTGTGTGTGTGTGTGTGTGTGTGTGTGTGTGTGTGTGTGTGTGTGTGTGTGTGTGTGTGTGTGTGTGTGTGTGTGTGTGTGTGTGTGTGTGTGTGTGTGTGTGTGTGTGTGTGTGTGTGTGTGTGTGTGTGTGTGTGTGTGTGTGTGTGTGTGTGTGTGTGTGTGTGTGTGTGTGTGTGTGTGTGTGTGTGTGTGTGTGTGTGTGTGTGTGTGTGTGTGTGTGTGTGTGTGTGTGTTGTGTGTGTGTGTGTGTGTGTGTGTGTGTGTGTGTGTGTGTGTGTGTGTGTGTGTGTGTGTGTGTGTGTGTGTGTGTGTGTGTGTGTGTGTGTGTGTGTGTGTGTGTGTGTGTGTGTGTGTGTGTGTGTGTGTGTGTGTGTGTGTGTGTGTGTGTGTGTGTGTGTGTGTGTGTGTGTGCCATTCTCACACTCACACACTGACACACAACACACATGTTGATGTGTGTGTGTGTGTGCTGTGAGTCCCTCACACAACACACACAGTGTGTGTGTGTGTGTGTGTGTGTGTGTCTCACCCTGTCACACACACACACACACACAATGTGTGTGTGTGTGTGTGTGTGGTGTGTGTGTGTGTGTGTGTGTGTGTGTGTGTGTGTGTGTGTGTGTGTGTGTGTGTGTGTGTGTGTGTGTGTGTGTGTGTGTGTGTGTGTGTGTGTGTGTGTGTGTGTGTGTGTGTGTGTGTGTGTGTGTGTGTGTGTGTGTGTGTGTGTGTGTGTGTGTGTGTGTGTGTGTGTGTGTGTGTGTGTGTGTGTGTGTGTGTGTGTGTGTGTGTGTGTGTGTGTGTGTGTGTGTGTGTGTGTGTGTGTGTGTGTGTGTGTGTGTGTGTGTGTGTGTGTGTGTGTGTGTGTGTGTGTGTGTGTGTGTGTGTGTGTGTGTGTGTGTGTGTGTGTGTGTGTGTGTGTGTGTGTGTGTGTGTGTGTGTGTGTTGTGTGTGTGTGTGTGTGTGTGTGTGTGTGTGTGTGTGTGTGTGTGTGTGTGTGTGTGTGTGTGTGTGTGTGTGTGTGTGTGTGTGTGTGTGTGTGTGTGTGTGTGTGTGTGTGTGTGTGTGTGTGTGTGTGTGTGTGTGTGTGTGTGTGTGTGTGTGTGTGTGTGTGTGTGTGTGTGTGTGTGTGTGTGTGTGTGTGTGTGTGTGTGTGTGTGTGTGTGTGTGGTGTGTGTGTGTGTGTGTGTGTGTGTGTGTGTGTGTGTGTGTGTGTGTGTGTGTGTGTGTGTGTGTGTGTGTGTGTGTGTGTGTGTGTGTGTGTGTGTGTGTGTGTGTGTGTGTGTGTGTGTGTGTGTGTGTGTGTGTGTGTGTGTGTGTGTGTGTGTGTGTGTGTGTGTGTGTGTTGTGTGTGTGTGTGTGTGTGTGTGTGTGTGTGTGTGTGTGTGTGTGTGTGTGTGTGTGTGTGTGTGTGTGTGTGGTGTGTGTGTGTGTGTGTGTGTGTGTGTGTGTGTGTGTGTGTGTGTGTGTGTGTGTGTGTGTGTGTGTGTGTGTGTGTGTGTGTGTGTGTGTGTGTGTGTGTGTGTGTGTGTGTGTGTGTGTGTGTGTATGTGTGTGTGTGTGTGTGTGTGTGTGTGTGTGTGTGTGTGTGTGTGTGTGTGTGTGTGTGTGTGTGTGTGTGTGTGTGTGTGTGTGTGTGTGTGTGTGTGTGTGTGTGTGTGTGTGTGTGTGTGTGTGTGTGTGTGTGTGTGTGTGTGTGTGTGTGTGTGTGTGTGTGTGTGTGTGTGTGTGTGTGTGTGTGTGTGTGTGTGTGTGTGTGTGTGTGTGTGTGTGTGTGTGTGTGTGTGTGTGTGTGTGTGTGTGTGTGTGTGTGTGTGTGTGTGTGTGTGTGTGTGTGTGTGTGTGTGTGTGTGTGTGTGTGTGTGTGTGTGTGTGTGTGTGTGTGTGTGTGTGTGTGTGTGTGTGTGTGTGTGTGTGTGTGTGTGTGTGTGTGTGTGTGTGTGTGTGTGTGTGTGTGTGTGTGTGTGTGTGTGTGTGTGTGTGTGTGTGTGTGTGTGTGTGTGTGTGTGTGTGTGTGTGTGTGTGTGTGTGTGTGTGTGTGTGTGTGTGTGTGTGTGTGTGTGTGTGTGTGTGTGTGTGTGTGTGTGTGTGTGTGTGTGTGTGTGTGTGTGTGTGTGTGTGTGTGTGTGTGTGTGTGTGTGTGTGTGTGTGTGTGTGTGTGTGTGTGTGTGTGTGTGTGTGTGTGTGTGTGTGTGTGTGTGTGTGTGTGTGTGTGTGTGTGTGTGTGTGTGTGTGTGTGTGTGTGTGTGTGTGTGTGTGTGTGTGTGTGTGTGTGTGTGTGTGTGTGTGTGTGTGTGTGTGTGTGTGTGTGTGTGTGTGTGTGTGTGTGTGTGTGTGTGTGTGTGTGTGTGTGTGTGTGTGTGTGTGTGTGTGTGTGTGTGTGTGTGTGTGTGTGTGTGTGTGTGTGTGTGTGTGTGTGTGTGTGTGTGTGTGTGTGTGTGTGTGTGTGTGTGTGTGTGTGTGTGTGTGTGTGTGTGTGTGTGTGTGTGTGTGTGTGTGTGTGTGTGTGTGTGTGTGTGTGTGTGTGTGTGTGTGTGTGTGTGTGTGTGTGTGTGTGTGTGTGTGTGTGTGTGTGTGTGTGTGTGTGTGTGTGTGTGTGTGTGTGTGTGTGTGTGTGTGTGTGTGTGTGTGTGTGTGTGTGTGTGTGTGTGTGTGTGTGTGTGTGTGTGTGTGTGTGTGTGTGTGTGTGTGTGTGTGTGTGTTCTGTGTGTGTGTGTGTGTGTGTGTGTGTGTGTGTGTGTGTGTGTGTGTGTGTGTGTGTGTGTGTGTGTGTGTGTGTGTGTGTGTGTGTGTGTGTGTGTGTGTGTGTGTGTGTGTGTGTGTGTGTGTGTGTGTGTGTGTGTTGTGTGTGTGTGTGTGTGTGTGTGTGTGTGTGTGTGTGTGTGTGTGTGTGTGTGTGTGTGTGTGTGTGTGTGTGTGTGTGTGTGTGTGTGTGTGTGTGTGTGTGTGTGTGTGTGTGTGTGTGTGTGTGTGTGTGTGTGTGTGTGTGTGTGTGTGTGTGTGTGTGTGTGTGTGTGTGTGTGTGTGTGTGTGTGTGTGTGTGTGTGTGTGTGTGTGTGTGTGTGTGTGTGTGTGTGTGTGTGTGTGTGTGTGTGTGTGTGTGTGTGTGTGTGTGTTCTGTGTGTGTGTGTGTGTGTGTGTGTGTGTGTGTGTGTGTGTGTGTGTGTGTGTGTGTGTGTGTGTGTGTGTGTGTGTGTGTGTGTGTGTGTGTGTGTGTGTGTGTGTGTGTGTGTGTGTGTGTTCTGTGTGTGTGTGTGTGTGTGTGTGTGTGTGTGTGTGTGTGTGTGTGTGTGTGTGTGTGTGTGTGTGTGTGTGTGTGTGTGTGTGTGTGTGTGTGTGTGTGTGTGTGTGTGTGTGTGTGTGTGTGTGTGTGTGTGTGTGTGTGTGTGTGTGTGTGTGTGTGTGTGTGTGTGTGTGTGTGTGTGTGTGTGTGTGTGTGTGTGTGTGTGTGTGTGTGTGTGTGTGTGTGTGTGTGTGTGTGTGTGTGTGTGTGTGTGTGTGTGTGTGTGTGTGTGTGTGTGTGTGTGTGTGTGTGTGTGTGTGTGTGTGTGGTGTGTGTGTGTGTGTGTGTGTGTGTGTGTGTGTGTGTGTGTGTGTGTGTGTGTCTGTGTGTGTGTGTGTGTGTGTGTGTGTGTGTGTGTGTGTGTGTGTGTGTGTGTGTGTGTGTGTGTGTGTGTGTGTGTGTGTGCTGTTCTCAGTTTGTGTGTGTGTGTGTGTGTGTGTGTGTGTGTGTGTGTGTGTGTGTGTGTGTGTGTGTGTGTGTGTGTGTGTGTGTGTGTGTGTGTGTGTGTGTGTGTGTGTGTGTGTGTGTGTGTGTGTGTGTGTGTGTGTGTGTGTGTGTGTGTGTGTGTGTGTGTGTGTGTGTGTGTGTGTGTGTGTGTGTGTGTGTGTGTGTGTGTGTGTGTGTGTGTGTGTGTGTGTGTGTGTGTGTGTGTGTGTGTGTGTGTGTGTGTGTGTGTGTGTGTGTGTGTGTGTGTGTGTGTGTGTGTGTGTGTGTGTGTGTGTGTGTGTGTGTGTGTGTGTGTGTGTGTGTGTGTGTGTGTGTGTGTGTGTGTGTGTGTGTGTGTGTGTGTGTGTGTGTGTGGTGTGTGTGTGTGTGTGTGTG